>NC_086453.1:80942054-81124554 GCF_028390025.1 Pseudophryne corroboree | reverse complement strand
GCCGAGTGCCGACACAGAGGTAGCCACAGCCGTGAACTACCGCACTGTACTGTGTCTGCTGCTAATATATAGACTGGTTGATAAAGAGATAGTATACTCGTAACTAGTATGTATGTATAAAGAAAGAAAAAAAAACCACGGTTAGGTCACTGGTATATACAATTATGGACGGGCTGCCGAGTGCCGACACAGAGGTAGCCACAGCCGTGAACTACCGCACTGTACTGTGTCTGCTGCTAATATAGACTGGTTGATAAAGAGATAGTATACTACTAATATTATATACTGGTGGTCAGGTCACTGGTCACTAGTCACACTGGCAGTGGCACTCCTGCAGCAAAAGTGTGCACTGTTTAATTTTAATATAATATTATGTATTCCTGGCTCCTGCTATAACCTATAACTGGCACTGCAGTAGTGCTCCCCAGTCTCCCCCACAATTATAAGCTGTGTGAGCTGAGCAGTCAGACAGATATATAATATATATAGATGATGCAGCACACTGGCCTGAGCCTGAGCAGTGCACACAGATATGGTATGTGACTGAGTCACTGTGTGCTGTGTATCGCTTTTTTCAGGCAGAGAACGGATTATAAATAAAAGTGGTGGTCACTGGTCACTATCAGCAAAACTCTGCACTGTACACTACTGAGTACTCCTAATGCTCCCCAAAATTAGTAAATCAAGTGTCTCTCTAATCTATTCTAATTCTAAACGGAGAGGACGCCAGCCACGTCCTCTCCCTATCAATCTCAATGCACGTGTGAAAATGGCGGCGACGCGCGGCTCCTTATATAGAATCCGAGTCTCGCGATAGAATCCGAGCCTCGCGAGAATCCGACAGCGTCATGATGACGTTCGGGCGCGCTCGGGTTAACCGAGCAAGGCGGGAAGATCCGAGTCGCTCGGACCCGTGAAAAAAAACATGAAGTTCTGGCGGGTTCGGATTCAGAGAAACCGAACCCGCTCATCTCTATTTAATATATGTTAAATTTGGATTTTTTTATGACTATGGATTATTTATAACCCTCAAAATATTTATTATTAATAATGTGTTATACTTTTATAATAACTGTGAGCACTACGGGGGTATTATGTGTATCTGGCACTGCTGTGGGCATACTGTGTGCCATAATGTGAATTCCGGGTCATACAGTGTGACATAACATGAGTTTTGGATCATACTGTGTGGTGTAACGTTAATTTCAGCTCATACTGTATGTCATAAAGTTAATTTCGGCTCATACCGTGTGGTGTAATGTGAATTTCGGCTCATACCATGTGGCGTAATGTGAATTTTGTCTCACACTGTGTGGCAAAATGTGAATTTTGTCTCATACTGTGTGGCATAATGTGAATTTCGGCTCATACCGTGTGGCGTTATGTGAATTTCGGCTCATACCGTGTGGTGTAATGTGAATTTCGGCTCATACCATGTGGCGTAATGTGAATTTTGTCTCACACTGTGTGGCGTAATATGAATTTTGTCTCACACTGTGTGGCGTAATATGAATTTTGGCTCATACTGTGTGGCATAATGTGAATTTCGGCTCATATTGTTTGGCGTAATGTGAATTTTTACTCATGCTGTGTGGCGTAATGTGAATAAGGGGCACTACTGTCAGTGGCTGGTGAGCATGGGGACATGTGTGACAAATGCTGGTGTCCTGCAGAGGTGGGGTCTGATGGCAAAAAAAGAGGCAAATGTGGCTCTGATGGCACAAGTGTGAATTATAAACTTACTTGTTTTATATTTAAATGAAAATGTTCATCCTGGAATACATACCTCTTACAGGCGGCCGGTATCCTGGCTGTCATGATCCCGACAGCGGGATACCGGCCACCAGTATGCCGGCAGCGGAGCGAGCGCTAGAAAGCCCCTCGCAGGCTTGTCGGGATCGCCACGCTAGAAGGCCCCTTGCGTGCTCACTGCACTGGCCACGCTGTGGGCACAGCGGCTCGCTGCGCTCGCCTAAGGATCTATTCTCTCTCTGTGAGTGTCGTTGACACCCACAGAGGGAGAAAAGCCCGTGGCGCCATTATTCCGACAGGCGGTCTCGTGATTGCCTCCCATTTGGCTCAATAAATCTCCTGTACTTTTCAGAGTGGTCCACTCAAAATTAGGGTGTAGTGCTGGGGGGTGCAAGGGGTGTGTGTGGGGTGGGGGGTGGGGAGGGGAATGCATATGCACCTAGGCCCATCACTCTCTAGTTCCGGCACTGGGTCAGGGATAGATTGGGGAAGTGAAAGCAGTGATAGGGTACAGCGGCAGCTAGCACTCAAGGTTATGTCGTAGTGGACCGTCAGTACTGCCTGGTGGTCGCACCATTATGTTTCTTTTTTTTTTCTCTGGGGTGTATTATATCTACTTTATTATTAGGGAGAAATTAGATTAAACCATGTGATTTTACTGAGAGAATGTAAAATAGTTTTAGACATGTCCCTGGGTGATGCTAGACAGTAGCAGACGTAGTAGACACGCCCAAAAGGTGGTGTAGATACGCCCAAAAGGCGGTGCTAGACATGCCCCTCTGGGGGTGCACCCCCTAATAAAATTAGCTCTGCAAGCCTATGCCTAAACTTGATACATCTCCCCTATAATTCTTATTGAAAATCACCTAATTAATGAAGCATAATGTTATTATTCATTCTAAACTCATTGGAAAAGAGTTTTTGTTTTTTACTAGATTAGCCCAGCAAATGAGTTCAGAGAACAAATCAACGTGTACAAAACAATGAGACCTACTGTATTAATAACATTGAGTCATTGTATTACCATACATATATATAGTCAGAGTATCTTTCTACTCTCCGGTGAACCAGTTACTCTTTCATTATACAATTATTAAATGGGATTTGTAATATGGAAACAGTCCAAATTACTGACAGTGTATGGCATTATAATAATTACTGATCTTTTAATAGATTATTGTTTGTAACGATAAAGTTTAGTACAATATATACTGTATTCCTTAATCTGGGATATCTTTCATCAGCCACACCTAATGGCCTCTTTCCCGGGTATGGATCACCAGATCTACATTACAAAGGTCTACAGTCATTAGACCACTACTGGTCAACATGCATTAGCTTGACAAGGTCAAAAGGTGATAATGAAAAGGTTGACCAGACAAAAGGTTGACAGTAGGAAAGGTCGATAGGGTCAAAAGGTCGACACATGAAAAGGTCGACACAAAAAAAGGCCACCATGCTTCTGGCAAGGTTGACACAGGTTACTATTCCCAATCGTCATCCACGTGTATAGTAAAGTATGAAATAGTTGATTAAAATGCTAACAAAAAAACAAAAAGCTGCGCCGATCATATGTGTGTCATCCATTTACACCTGTCGATCTTTTGTACCTGTTGACCATAGCAATGTTGACCTTTTACATGTCGGCCTATTGTCCATGTTGACCTTTTGACCATGTTGACCTACTGCACGTCGACCATTAGTGGTCGACCTAATGACTGTCAACCTTTTCATGGTCGACGTAAACCCAGGGCCAGCAACAGAAATCCTGGGGCCTGGTACACACATACATACAGTATATATATATATATATATATATATATGTATATAATATATTCAAGCGCAACGGAATTTGCTGCACTATATAAGAGACTGTTTATATATATATATATATATATATATATATATATATATATACAGGAACGAGGAACCACTGCACTCGCCATTCCCAGGGGTTGGGGTGCGGTGGGATGTGACCACCAAACTCAAATATGCACATACAGAAAACCCTGCACTCTCCTAAGCATCTTCATTCACCTTAATGCTTTAGTATACATCTGACTAAACAATGGGGTTTTGGTTTATGAACTGTACAATGCATGTGAGCTTGTGGCCCTCTCCACGGGACCCCATTTCACTGCAAGTCCTACTCTATCACAAGCTTTCACATAGATTTTATAGAAACCTGGCAACTGCTGTTTCATAGGGGAAGAAGAGTTTTCTGCATTTATTTGCTGTTTACTGTTTTCAGGCAGGACTGGATGGCACCAGCCTGTCTGCTTTGTGGGACTAAGGGGGTGGGGAACGGCCCAACCTCTTGAAGGGAAAATGGTCCCGTTCCCCACTGACAGGACACTGAGCTCCTGAGGGAACTATTCACAAGCCCCACCATGGCGAGTGTACATTCTCGCAGCACGCCGCCACCCCTAACAGAGCCAGAAGATAGAAGAGTGGTGAGTACTCAATTATCACAGTGCGAGTTTGGTCGAGTTTATCACCTGTCATCCACGTCATCAGATGTGGATGGTGATAAATAGACCTCTAAGTCATTGTTTCAAACAACTTCAGGATGTGTTGATCGCATGAGCTGCAAAAAGTTGCCACGTGCGATCAACTCGGAATGACCACCATTGTCCCAAGATTTGTGAACTTTCCGACACTCGCAGAATTTATGAAACAAACAAAAAAAACCAGCTGTAGGATGCTTGCGCTTCAGACATGCTCCAGTCTCGTTCACTACTATGTATCTCTTCTGCCTGAGACATAGGTCTAGGCTCTTTGCAATGTTTTGAAATGCACTTCTTGTACTCCCATTCCAAACAAGCCACTTTTCTGGAGGATGTCCACAATGCCGACTTACATATGAAATTCAAGCATAAAAAATCACAACCCTGGGCCTGACAGACAGGTTATCTCAAGTGTGATTGATGCGATGTGCTTTTTCAACAACCATACTGGCACAGTCCTCAGAAAGCACTCGGAGTTTCAGGAAGTCCCACTAAACATAATTTGTTTCTCTTAGAACAGTTTTCCAGATCATCTAGATTATTGCTGATCTGATTATGGGTCTTAAACCCCGCACACATGGGGAGAGATGTGTGCTGAGCAATCTAGCACAGACCGCTCATCACACATCTCTCCCCCGCTCAGCACTCCCCCTTGCTCAGCGCGATGTGTGCTGAGCAAGGGGGGGCGCTCATCTCACCCAGTGGTGAAATGCGCGGGGGGTTGTGGTTCATTAGGTTGACATGAGTTAGGTCGACATACATTGGGGCGACCACGTTTGGTCGACATGCATTAGGTTGACATGATCACTAGGTCGACATGGTCATTAGGTCAACATGTGCTAGGTCGACATGGAAATAGGTCGACATTAGGTTTTCTATTTTTTGGGGTGTCTTTTTCTTCACACCCAAAATTGCACTAATTGGGATTCCCCATCACTTTTCGAACAAAACCACACCCCAAAAAAATTTAAAAAACTCACGTTGACCTTTTTCCATGTCGACCTAGTACACGTCGACCTAGTGATCATGTCGACCTAATGCATGTCGACCAAACATGGTCGACCAAATGTATGTTGACCTAACTCATGTCGACCTAACGACCGCTATCCAAATGAGCAATCTCACTAGATTTGGAATGCATGCATGCCAAATCTAGGGCTGACGATAGCGTCACGTGGCACCGCAAATCGCTGTCACCGGCACCCTACACACGGAGAGATCCATGCTAAATTTCTAAGCAGTCTGGTCAGATTGCTTAGAATTTAAGCACGGATCTCTCCATGTGTACCCCCTTTTGAAATAGAAGCAGTTTGCGGCTTCAGGGCATGTAAATAATGGGAGCACTCACCCACATGAGCTTCTGCAGTGGCAGCCCTGAGGAAAACTAGGAGATCTATGAAACAGCCTTTGTGTGTTGTATGGGTGTAGTATGGTATGCTGGCGGTCGGGCTCCTGGCGACCAGCATACCGGCGCCGGTATCCCAACCGCCGGCATACTGACAGTGGGGCGAGCGCAAATGAACCCCTTGTGGGCTTGCTGTGCTTGCCACACTGAGGGCACGGTGGCGCGCCACGCATGCCACGTGCGCCACGCTATCTATTGTCCCTCCAGGGGGGTCGTGGACCCCCAAGAAGGAGAAGTGTCGGTATGCCGGTGGATGGGATTCCGGCGCCGTTATGCTGGTCGTCGGGAGCCCGGCCGCCGGCAACCTGAAGACCACCCGAGTTGTATAGCCTGTTTTACAGTGGGTGCATGGAGTCCTGTATTGCCTTCCCCATATCTTCAAAGGTAAGAGGGGTTGGGATGGGCCCTTGTAGAGGCCGATACTCACTGTAAGAGGAAACAGGGGAGGGAGAGGCAGCACTGATGATGGGGAAACCAGATGCAGTGGCCATATTGGATTCCACCCTCTCTGCCTTCTTCCTATTTCTGGCCGGCATAGAAATGGAGAAAATACTCTCCATTAACTAAGGCCCAGGCAGGGGATGATGGGCAGTGATATTTTTATTCCAACCAGCCAGATTGGACAAATGGTCTGACAGTAATTGTATAGTGTGTGTGTACCCAGTTTAAGACATTGAGCCTAATTCACGGTTGATTGCAAAAGCAAAATCTACCTCTAATAGACAAAACCCACCCCACCCAAATCTAACTCTCTCTGCACATGTTACATCTGCCCCCATCTGCAGTGCACATGGTTTTGCCCATTAGAGGAAGATTTTGCTGAAGCGATCAACCTTGAATTAGGTCCGTTGTAGGAGCAAGTTTAAAAAAAGCAAGAAAGTTTGCACCTGGAACAAACCATCCTGCACTGCAAAGGGTACACATACATGCATACATTCATACATACATGTATTTATTTATTTTTACATGCAGGGTAAACACTGGCTGCTTCTGCATGTAGCCCACAAATGCTGGGTAGCTTTATTTTTACACTGCAATTTAGATTTGAGTTTGGATACTCCCCTCTAGATCTCACATTTTATATCAGCCCCACCTGCAGTGCTGCATAGTTTTGCTACCAAGTCAGAATCAGTCCCCATGTGTCACTGTGGTGAGGAAACCACCTTTAAGGCAGAATTAAACATTAAACGCTTGATGTAGTTTATGCCAGATGTTTTTTGTATCTCTATGATGTCCTGATTCTGAGTAACAGCGATCACAATTTCGGACACTTTTTGTGATCGGAAATCCCATACAGACTTCCGCCGGTATACTGGATCAAATGCATCTATGTCACTGTACCAGCCATCCACTGGCGAGAGTAGACGTATCACTATAATCAGTATTGGCCCCAGCCCTATCCTTGGTGCATATGCTGCCCGGGACGCATGCATGGTTTGCCAAAAACTGCTTGATCCGTCTACACTCTGGGGACCAAATTCAGACCTGATCGCTGTTGTGCGAATTCGCAAGGCGGTTGATTATTGATTAACTACGCATGCATACGGATCGTAGGGCGCACACGCAAGGCCAAACTACAAAAAAATTCCAGCGACTTTTTTGATTGCTAGGCGTATACAAGTTGATTGACAAGAAGCCGGCATTTGGGGGTAGTAACTGGCTGTTTTGAGGAGTGCAGACAAACAGTGGTAGCTACTCAATCATTCTTGGAGTTAATTATATCAGGTGCTAGAAAAGGGGAAGGGTCACAACAAACAGCAGACAAAGAGGGGAATGGGGGGGTGCTACCCCCCCTGGTATCCCCCAGCACACTGTATATTGCCTGTAACAATACTTGAACCTGTCTGGTAATAGAATTTCAGAGATATTGGTAACATGTGTTTGCAAAGACATGGTTAGCTGCTGAGCCACATCAAGGCTTCTCCGATATCAGCAATACTAACACTACATAATAGAAGTGCCCACATAGGGCCATGTGATTTGTCTACAGTAAGGCCTCATGATCAAGGCTCATTCAAGAAATGCATCCAGATTGAGGGCTACCTGTAGCTACCTGAGAGCCACCCCTAGGATCTACCATTAGCACTAAAAGGACCACCCTGTTGGGCCCCATTTAAGAACAAGACATAACCCCTCTAGAGATATGTCCTTCTTTCAGCATTCAAAAAACAGCTGTAAACTACATTTACAGCTGTTTGTCGCTATGGGGGTCTATGTACTAAGCCTTGGAGAGAGATAAAGTGGATGGAGGGCGCCATTGAGGAGGGGGGTGTCGCTGGGCCTTGCTGGTGAGGTAAGTAATGCTGGAACATGGGCACACACTCTGCACCTATTTTTTTCAATACTTACCCTCCAAAGTCCTGCGTTGGCAGCACCACTGTTGCATAAATCACTAGGAAAATGGCGCGCCATTTTTCCAGAGACCTGCGCATGTGCACTATACTCTGGGACAGCGCTAGGGTCCCCTAGTGACCCTAGTGCCCAGAGCTACAGCGCTACTGGCTATTTTCTGCTACTGGGGGTGCACTACGTATTAGGACGCTGCTGCTACTACTACTGGGGGGCCATTATGTATAAGGACGCTACTACTACGGGTGGGACATTGCGTATAAGATGAATAAGATTGTGCTACTGTGTGGCACCCCCAGTAGCAGAAGCGCCCTTATAAGTAATTCCCCCCTAGTAGTAGTAGCGTCCTTATACGTAATTCCCCCCCCAGTAGTAGTAACGTCCTTATACGTAATGCCCCCAAGTAGTAGTGGCTTCCTTATACGTAATGCCCCCCCAGTAATAGTAGCGTCCTTATACGTAATGCCCCCCAGTAGTAGTAGCATCGTTATACGTAATTCCCCCCCAGCAGTAGTAGCGTACTTACATGTAATGGCCCCCCCAGTAGTAGTAGTGTCCTTACATGTAATGGCCCCCCAGCAGTATTAGCGTCCTTACATGTAACGGCCCCCCCAGTAGTAGTAGCGTCCTTACATGTAATGGCCCCCCCAGTAGTAGTAGCGTCCTTACATGTAATGCCCCCCCCCAGTAGTAGTATCGTCCTTACATGTAATGGCCCCCCCAGAAGTAGTAGCGTCCTTACATGTAATGGCCCCCCAGTAGTAGTAGTGTCCTTACATGTAATGGCCCCCCAGTAGTAGTAGCTTCCATACATGTAACGGCCCCCCCCAGTAGTAGTAGCGTCCTTACATGTAATGGCCCCCCCAGTAGTAGTAGCGTCCTTACATGTAATGGCCCCCCCCAGTAGTAGTAGCGTCCTTACATGTAATGCCCCCCCCAGTAGTAGTAGCGTCCTTACATGTAATGGCCCCCCCAGTAGTAGTAGCGTCCTTACATGTAATGCCCCCCCCCAGTAGTAGTAGCGTCCTTACATGTAATCCCCCCCCCAGTAGTAGTAGCGTCCTTACATGTAATGCCCCCCACCCCCCCAGTAGTAGTATCGTCCTTACATGTAATGACCCCCCCCCCAGTAGTAGCGACCTTACATGTAATGGCCCCCCTGGAGTAGCGTCCATTATGCATGCGCACACAGACATACATAGTTACATAGTTGTTGAGGTTGAAAAAAGACAAATGTCAATCGAGTTCAACCTATTGTACATTACATTATTTTATTCATTATTTTTTTTTCTTTAAATATTAATTAAATGCTGTATCACTGGATATTTTTTCAGCTAGGAATTTATCCAATCCATTTTTAAACTTATTGATTGTGTCCACCATTACTACCTTCTCTGGAAGAGAATTCCAAATCCTTACTGCTCTTACTGTGAAGAATTCTTTTCTCCGTTGGGTATGGAATTTGTTCTCCTCTAACCTCAGTGGGTGTCCGCGTGTCCTATGTAGTGTTTTTTTGGTAAACAAATCGTTTGATAGATCCTTGTATTGTCCCTTAATGTATTTATAAATATTAATGATGTCCCCTCTCAGTCGCCTCTTTTCCAGTGTGAACATATCAAGCCTTTTAAGTCTTTCCTCATAGTCCAATGCCTCTAACCCCTTAACCAGTTTGGTGGCTCGTCTCTGAACCCTTTTGAGTTCCAAGATATCTTTTTTATAGTATGGTGCCCAAAACTGTACAGAATATTCCAGGTGTGGTCGCACCAATGATTTATACAGTTGCAGGATTACACTCTCATCCCTTGTCTCCATACCCCGTTTTATGCATGATAACACCTTATTAGCCTTTGCTGCTGCATTTTGACATTACAAACTGCTACCAAGTTTATTATCGATGAGCACACCCAGATCCTTTTCAACTACCGTTATCCCTACATTTTCCCCATTTAATTTATAGGCTGCCTGATTGTTCTTAATCCCAAGGTGCATAACTTTACATTTGTCTATATTGAACCTCATTCCCCATTTGTCTGCCCAGGCCTCCAGTCCAGTTAAGTCATTCTGTAGAGACTCAGCATCCTTGTCTGAATTAATTATTCTACATAATTTAGTGTCATCTGCGAAAATTGACACTGTGGGGTATATTTACTAAAATTCGTATTTTCCCGTTTGAGGTCAAAGTTCAATCACGAATGACATCGAAAGTGTAAAGTTGCAACTTTTTGAATTTATTACGGCTAATTTACTAAGCTGTCGTATTCTGCATTGTCGGATTTACCGATGTCGATGTCATTCGTTTTTTTAGGCAGTGTTTTACGTGAGTGACTTGTAAAACACTGCCGACTTTAATACAATGAATCTCGGCTGGATCTGAGAGATCCGTGCTGGGCTTCATTGTGCACCTTTTAAAAAATTGTAATCAGTGTTAAAATCCCCCAAAAAATTGCGTGGGGTCCCCCCTCCTAAGCCAAACCAGCCTCGGGCTCTTTGAGCCGGTCCTGGTTGCAAAAATATGGAGGAAAAAATGTCAGGGGTTCCCCCATATTTAAGCAACCAGCACCGGGCTCTGCGCCTGGTCTTGGTTCCAAAAATACGGGGGACAAAAAGCGTAGGGGTCCCCCGTATTTCTGAAACCAGCACCGGGCTCCACTAGCCAGATACATAATGCCACAGCCGGGGGACACTTTTATCTAGGTCCCTGCGGCCCTGGCATTACATAACCAACTAGTCACCCCTGGCCGGGGTACCCTGGAGGAGTGGGGACCCCTTCAATCAAGGGGTCCCCCCCTCCAGCCACCCAAGGACCAGGGGTGAAGCCCGAGGCTGTCCCCCCCATCTAAGGGCTGCGGATGGGAGGCTGATAGCCGTTTTGTCAAAAAATTAATATTGTTTTTAGTAGCAGTACTACAAGTCCCAGCAAGCCTCCCCCGCAAGCTGGTACTTGGAGAACCACAAGTACCAGCATGCGGAGGAAAACCGGGCCCGCTGGCACCTGTAGTACTACTACTAAAAAAATACCCCAATAAAAACATAAGACACACACCTTGAAAGTATAACTTTAATACATACATCCACACCTCCATATACACATACTTACCTATGTTCACACGAGGGTCAGTCCTCTTCTCCATGTAGAATCCATGGTGTACCTGTTGAAAAAATTATACTCACAAACTCCAGTGTAGAAGGCTCCTCTTTTAATCCATTTGTAATCCAGGTACTTTGCAAAATAACAAAACGGACACCCGACCTCGCACTGAAAGGGGCCCCATGTTTTCACATGGGACCCCTTTCCCCGAATGCCAGA
Source organism: Pseudophryne corroboree (assembly GCF_028390025.1). Lineage (NCBI taxonomy): Eukaryota > Metazoa > Chordata > Amphibia > Anura > Myobatrachidae > Pseudophryne > Pseudophryne corroboree. Next base: position 81,113,234 of record NC_086453.1, on the reverse strand, counting down.
AACCCCCTCTGACTTATGTCTAAGACGGTTCCATCAGCCAATCAGGGAGCGCCACATTGTGGCACCCTCCTGATTGGCTGTGTGCTCCTGTACTGTATGACAGGCAGCACACGGCAGTGTTACAATGCGCTCCATTGTAACCAATGGTGGGAACTTTGTGGTCAGCGGTGAGGTTACTTTCGGTCAACCGCTGACCACAAAGTTCCCACCATTGGTTACAATGGAGCGCATAGGCGCTACATTGTAACACTGCCGTGTGCTGCCTGTCATACAGTACAGGAGCACACAGCCAATCAGGAGGGTGCCACAACGTGGCACTCCCTGATTGGCTGATGGAACCCTCTTAGACATAAGTCAGAGGGGGTTTCTGGCATTCGGGGAAAGGGGTCCCATGTGAAAACATGGGGCCCCTTTCAGTGCGAGGTCGGGTGTCCGTTTTGTTATTTTGCAAAGTACCTGGATTACAAATGGATTAAAAGAGGAGCCTTCTACCCTGGATTTTGTGAGTATAATATTTTCAACAGGTACACCATGGATTCTACATGGAGAAGAGGACCGACCCTCGTGTGAACATAGGTAAGTATGTGTATATGGAGGTGTGGATGTATGTATTAAAGTTATACTTTCAAGGTGTGTGTCTTATGTTTTTATTGGGGTATTTTTTTAGTAGTAGTACTACAGGTGCCAGCGGTGTTTTCCTCCGCATGCTGGTACTTGTGGTTCTCCAAGTACCAGCTTGCGGGGGAGGCTTGCTGGGACTTGTAGTACTGCTACTAAAAACAATATTCATTTTTTGACAAAACGGCTATCAGCCTCCCATCTGCAGCCCTTGGATGGGGGGGGGGCAGCCTCGGGCTTCACCCCTGGTCCTTGGGTGGCTGGAGGGGGGGGGGAACCCCTTGATTGAAGGGGTCCCCACTCCTCCAGGGTACCCCGGCCAGGGGTGACTAGTTGGTTATGTAATGCCAGGGCCGCAGGGACCTAGATAAAAGTGTCCCCCGGCTGTGGCATTATGTATCTGGCTAGTGGATCCCGGTGCTGGTTTCAGAAATACGGGGGACCCCTACGCTTTTTGTCCCCCGTATTTTTGGAACCAGGACCAGGCGCAGAGCCCGGTGCTGGTTGTTTAAATATGGGGGAACCCCTGGCATTTCCCCCCCCATATTTTTGCAACCAGGGCCGGCTCAAAGAGCCCGAGGCTGGTTTGGATTAGGAGGGGGGACCCCACGCATTAAAAAAAAAAAAAAAAAAAACACTTTCCCACCCCTTCCCACTGAAAAACATGCACGGATCTCATGGATCCGTGCATGCCTATCCAAACACGGGATAAAAAAGCAGGTCTGTTTTTTTTTAGCACTTTTTCACGATTTGTATTTCAGCACGGCAGTGTTTGGCTATTGTCGGCAGTGTTTGTGATTTGCACTTTTTAGTAAATAACCGATTTCTACCAAATTGCAGGCGTATTTGACCGATGGTGTATTGATTCGTAATTTTTTCCTAGGACTTCCAAAATATTACGAATGCCCTCATCACTGCCGAGATTTTTGCTTAGTAAATTCCCGAAATGACACTTTGAAGAAAAAACGTCATCTCGGTCAAAATCGGGACCTTAGTAAATATACCCCTGTGCTTTCCAGTCCCTCACCTAGGTCATTAATGAATATATTAAACAGCAATGGCCCGAGTACTGAGCCCTGCGGTAATCCACTGAGTACTGAAGCCCATTCAGAGTACATCCCATTAACCCCCACTCGCTGTTCCCTATTAAACAGCCAGTTACTCACCCAAGTACATATAGTATTTCCCACCCCAAGCTTTCTTAGTTTGAGGATTAGTCTCCTGTGTGGAACTTTGTCAAAAGCCTTAGAGAAGGCTAAAAAGATCACATCCACTGCTTGACCCTTATCAATATTATCGCTCACTTTCTCGTAGAAGCTTATCAAGTTAGTTTGACATGACCTGTCCTTCACAAATCCATGTTGATTCCTAGTAATAACCTTGGAGGTATCCAAGTACTCCAGAATGCTATCCCTTAATATACCTTCTAGTATTTTCCCCACTATAGATGTCAAGCTAACCGGTCTATAGTTCCCGGGGAGCGTTTTAATACCCTTTTTAAATATTGGGACTACCTCTGCTATACACCAGTCCTTTGGTATCATTCCTGATCTAATTGACTCGATGAAGATCAAATATAGAGGTTTGGCTATCTCTACGTTGAGTTCCATAAGAACCCTGGGGTGGAGTCCATCCGGCCCAGGAGATTTATTTGTCTTAATTTTATTCAGTCTCTCCCGGATTACTCCCTCGTTTAAGCAATTACCAAGCAGAGGGTCATTATTATTTATGTTATGCTCTATTCTTGTCAACTTGTCCACAATTTACACATATACACACACATACACCCCCACCACACACACACACACACACACACACACACACACACACACACACACACATAAACACACACACATTTTTCTCTCACCCTCCACTTACCTAAGTCTGGCTGTCCCTCTCTCTACAGCAGCCTGGTCTGTTTAGCTCCGCCTCCTTTTGTCCTGTGTAGCTCCGCCCCCTTCCATCATGTGTAGCTCCACCCCCTCCTCTGATCCTACACAGCCGCTGTCACAGGTGATTGGGGGGGGGGCTTTTCATGCTGCCAGAGCTGCTACCTGTCATCCACTGACAGGCACAGCAGCTGGCAGCAGCAGCAGGGGGGACAGGATGGCGCAGCAGGGAGGGAATGCAGAGCAGGGAGAACACCTCTCCGTCCCAGCGCCTCCCTGCACTGCATCCTTTCGCTGAGCGGGTAGTGCCGGGCCTGCACACGGGCCTCCTCCTCTCTAGATGCGCCCCTGACTGCAATAATAAACTAAACATGCCCTGGTATTATGACTGTTTCTTAAGTGGGGCCCAGTATCTTTTACTGCATGTATTCTTGCATCTTTCCCATAAGGAAGAAAAGCCACTGTGCCAACTATGCGGAGTTATCTGTATCCGGGACACAGCAGCAGCTTGGTAATTACTTGCACAGGTAATGGATCTTAATGCATGTCACATACAACTTCTTCAAAGTATATTTACACAGCGGTAATGGTATCAGATGCCTTTTATGATAGTGAATCACTTTAGGTTTCTTGTACAGATAGTTGTTGGAGTTTGTTACACCACATACTGTACAGCTCACTGCCTGACTGCTGGGGACGATGCATAAGAGAATATTTTATTATAACAGAACTTGAAAGTGCAGCCCTGATGGAATTTAAACAACATTCTAATATTTATTTTAAATAAATGTAAAGGAATTTAAAAAATACAAGAACAAGAAATGTAATTCAATAAAATAAATTTTTTGCTTTTCAGTATGTACAAATCAGGGCCGGGTTTAGACCTTGTGGTGAACAGGGCAAAAGTTTCCTTTGGTGCCCCCCCCCCCCCACACACACACACACACCCAAAACTAGGATAGTGCGCGACTGAGGCCCGCTTAAAAAAATAGGGGCATGGCTTCATGGGGAAGGTGTGTGGACACATAATAGTACCAATTCACATTACACCGCACAGTAGTGTCCGTCAGTCACATTACACCACACAGTAGTACCCCTTATACACATTACACCAGGTAGAGCCCCATATACAACGCAGGAAAAACAAAAACACAGGAAAATAAAAACCCGTACTGTACATAGGGGGTAATTCCAAGTTGATCGCAGTATGAATTTTGGCCCTCATTCCGAGTTGTTCGCTCGCAAGCTGCTTTTAGCAGCTTTGCACACGCTAAGCCGCCGCCTACTGGGAGTGAATCTAAGCTTAGCAAAATTGCGAACAAAAGTTTCGCAATATTGCGAAAAGACTTCTCTGTGCAGTTTCTGAGTAGCTCGAGACTTACTCTTCCAGTGCGATCAGTTCAGTGCTTGTCGTTCCTGGTTTGACGTCACAAACACACCCAGCGTTCGCCCAGACACTCTTCCGTTTCTCCAGCCACTCCCGCGTTTTTCCCAGAAACGGTAGCGTTTTTTCACACACTCCCATAAAACAGCCAGTTTCCGCCCAGAAACACCCACTTCCTGTCAATCACATTACGATCACCAGAACGAAGAAAAAACCTCGTAATGCTGTGAGTAAAATACCAATCTTCATAGCAAATTTACTTGGCGCAGTCGCAGTGCGAACATTGCGCATGCGCAATAAGCGGAAAATCGCTGCTATGCGAAGAAAATTACTGAGCGAACAACTCGGAATGACCACCTTTGTTAGCAGTTGGGCAAAACCATGTGCACTGCAGGGAAGGCAGATTTAACATGTGCAGAGAGAGTTAGATTTGGGTGTGGTGTGTTCAATCTGCAATCTAATTTGCAGTGTAAAAATAAAGCAGCCAGTATTTACCCTGCACAGAAATAAAATAACCCACCCAAATCTAACTCTTTCTGCACATGTTATATCCGCCTCCCCTGCAGTGCACATGGTTTTGCCCAACTGCTAACAAAATTCCTGCTGCGATCAACTTGGAATTACCCACCATTATTTGTAATATTTCCTCCTTATAATAATGCCCCTTACACATTATGCCACACACTGTAATGCCGATTACACATTATTACACACACTGTAATGCCCATTACACATTATGCCACACACTGTAATGCCCTAATGCCTATTACACATTATTCCACACACATTAATGCCCATTACTCATTATGCCACACACGTAATGCCCATTACATGTTATGCCACACACCAAAATGCCTATTACAACTTATGCCACACACCATAATGACCATTACAACTTATGCCACGCACACACTAGTGTATTTATAATGGGTGCAGTGTCTGCAGTGCACACGGGCCCCCAGGGGTCCACACTGCACACCCTGAACCTATTAATTTAAATACTTACCCTCCAGAGTCCCGCGGCGCAGCAGCAGCACTGCTGAAATCACTGGGAAAATGGTGCAGCTCCATTTTCCTGGTGATTTGCTCGTGCGCAGTAGGATAATCACTGTGAAAATGGCCACTGTGTCATTTTCCTGGAGATTTGCACATGCGTTCCAGGCTCTGGGACAGCGCTAGGGTCCCCTAGGGACCATAGTGCCCAGAGCAGTACAGCGATGCCGGCTAGAGAGGAGGGGGCTTGCACACGGGCCTCCTCTCTAGAAACGCCCCTGCACACACTGTAATGTCCATTACATATGCCATACACTGTAATGCCCATTTCATATTATGCCACACACTGTAATGCCCATTAAATGTTTTGCCACACATTATGCCATACACTATAATGCCCATTACATATTATACCACATCCAGTTATGCCCCTGACACCATTTTATGCTCCACACACAATACTGTCCCTTACAAATTATGCCCCATAGTAAGGCATCTAATTACTTTTAAATTACCTACTTATTGCCAGGGATCTAAAGCTTCTTGCCAGGGGCCTCATGCTAGTTGCCAAGTGTTTCCTGCTCTGGGTTCCATGCTAATTGCCAGGGGTCTAATGCTTGTTTCCAGAGGTCTCATGCTCATTGCCAGGGGTTTCCTGCTCTGGGTTCCATGCTCATTGCCAGGGGTCTAATACTTGTTGCCAGAGGTCTCATGCTCATTGCCAAGGGTTTCCTGCTCTGGGTTCCATGTTCATTGCTGGGATCTCATGCTCAGTACCAGGGGTTTACTGCTCATTGCCATGGGGTTTCCTGCTCATTGCCACAGGATTTCCTGCTCATTGCCACGGGCTTTACATCTTCTCCCACCACCTGCCTGCCCACTTTCTGCAGCTGGCGCCATGGGCTGCGTGGGCCCCAGCTGCAGCCGACACCATTGAGGAAGACAGTCAGACGCTAGAGGTCTGACTTGACCTCTAACGTCTGTCTCCCTGCTCTATTCCAGATGCTAGATGTGAAGTGGGACCTCTAGCATCTGACTGTCTTACTCAATGGTGTCAGCTGCAGTGGGTGTCCAAGCATCCCATGGTGCCTGCTGCATCCAGGGTGTATGGTTCTTGGTGCAGGCGGGCGGTGGGATTGTAGACTAATAGTATATATAAAAATGACAGTTTCTGCATAAGTTATTTAAAATGCTCACCCTCTGATTCCTATCACATTTTATCCATGAAAAGCTGATGGGCTGAGGGGCATACGGGAGAAAACCAGAGCAGAGGAGCATGTGCAAAGCCCATTCCTGATGGCTATATTGGCAGAACCTATAGGTGCCAGCTGTGTGTGATGGAGGTCAGTCCATAGGATGAACAACTTAACCAGGTTTTGGTACAGTAACCATGCAGATAACAGGATGCAGGGTAACACTGTATTAATGCAGTAGGTACTGTACACAATGCAGGAATATAATAGGTGCACCAGATCCACCCAGGAACACATGGAGCTAACACAGGATGGGTTGCTGTGTAGTGAAGTATATTTATTGTGCTGGTCCTAGGCATAGGCAGAATAGGCAAATGCCTAGGGTGGCATCTGACCAGGGGGCATCACTGAGGCTGCACAAGATCATCTAATTGTCAATTTCAGGTGGGTGGACCGGCTACATTTATTAAGTGTGGACAGCGCGATGGATCCGATCCGCGGTGCAGGGAGCTCAGGTTCTTGGTCTCTCCCCCCTGCAGTTTTTGATCAGATCATTCTGATAGAAGCTACAGAAGCAAGATGGAAACAGGGCCCCATGGCCGGATTAAGGCTGGTTGGGGCCCCAGGGCAACAAAGTTGTGGGGGCTCCCACTAGCCCCCTTTCCCCCTTCAGAAACTTGGACGCTGCAGCATCGGCTGTCCGGGCACTGCACCACTTGTATGCCCAGCTGAATGACGCTCAGTGTCTCACAAGATTGTACTTCCCTTTCCTGTGAGACTCACTATTGACTCAGGAGCTCCTTGGTGGTTGCTTGAGAAGCTGGAGGGGGACTCCTCCACTGCACGCAGGCGACGCAGCACTGTGCGGGGGGCCCTAATGTATGAGGGCCCCGGGATGACCGCCCCTGTGGCCCCTCCCTTGACCTGTCCCTGCTGAGCTCCCTGCATATCTCTGCTTGCTGTACGAGTGAGTCAGAGGCTAGAGCAACATCAGTGTTGTGTGCAGGGCAGTAGAGAGCCTGGCCAGGCCCAGGTACTTTTCAGGGGGCATGGCCTAAACACAGCAGGCATGGTCTTGCATCCTTAGAAAAAGTTAATGAAAAAAATTGTATTTTAAGTGCCTCCATGGCCACACTGCATCCCGGCACACAGCAGGTTGTGCTGGGCTGAGGATAAGAGTTGCAGCTGCTGACATGTAAGGGGGGAGGGAGCCTGGGGTCCCCACTGGGCCCTCACTGGGCCCCTCCATCAGACCTGCCCCCCCCCGGTAATTTGTACCCTCTCCTCACTCTCTCGACAACACTGGTTGTGTGTCATCACGTATGAATGTTGGATCTCCAAGTCAGCCTTCGCTCTGCAGCATTGAAGACCACCGAGCAGCCTGAATAAAAAGTGAATGAAGTAAGAAAGAGCTTGAACAGGAAGAGACAAAAGTAAAGCAAACAGGTAGACTGTCAGAACTTGCGTGCACATTATTTTTGTTTAAAATGTGAGTTGCCTGAATAAATGTTTTACTTGCTCTCTAGGGTTACAGCTACAATGTGTCTATTTGCATACATTCCAGTCTGACTGAAAGTGTTTTACAGAGGCTAGGGTCAGGGAGTTCCTGCTTCCTCCATAGTGTTCCCCTGTGCATTTATCTCTGCATGTGCCTGCTGCCGGCATATAATCCAGGTCCACAAGTGGCGTCACAACCAGGGACTTGCGGTGAGTTTAATGGCTCAGAAGGCACTGGCTAGTACCAGAGCCAGATTTACACACAATATAATGAATGAGCCCAAAGCAGGGCTGCCATCAGAAATTGTGGGGCCCAGGACTGACAAAATAGACAGCCCCACCAAAAAAACAAAAAAATAAAATAAAAATCTATAAAAAAAATAAAAAAATAATAAGTACTGTATACATTTAAAAAAATAAACATAAAATTCCTATGCACACCATATTAAGTCCCCACAGTAATGCCCCTGATGCCATATTATGCCCCCATAGCTATGCCCATGTCACCATATTATGCTCCCACATTAATGCCCTTGCTACTATATTATGCCCACACAGTGATTAGTTATTATGCCAGTACCTGCTCGTTGTCAGGGGTTCTGCTTGTTGTCAGGGCATTCCCCCCCCCTCCCCGGCTGCCACTGCTGCTGTACTGTTGCCTGCCTGCTTCTAACTATTTAAAACGTCCCTCCCAACATGACCACCGCCTCAGAGGACGCAGTTATTAAAGATACTGGAGGCCTCCTCTAGTATCTTTAATAACCATCTCCTCTGAGGCGGCAAGCATTTTGGGAGGGATGTTTTCAATACAGTGCTGCGGACAGACGGCGGCAAACAGGGACTAATGGCAGCGGGCAGTAGCATTGGGTGGACAGCGGCATGAGCAGCCCGGGCCCTCACCTCTCTGTTAGGACAGCTGTGCCCCCAGCATCCCCCATGGGGTCATGTGGGAATTATACACGGGTGCAGCAGTATAAACACCTGGAAATTGGATGAGTTTTGATCATTGATGTGTGGAAGAGGTAGCCAGGGGAGGCACTGCCTCATCTGCCATGGACTTTTTACTTTAGAGTATTGACTATAACCAGGGCCGAAACTAGGATTTTCGTCACCCGGGGAAAGGCAGTAATTTGGAGCCCCCCTACCACCCCCCCCCCACAAAATAAAAAGCCTATCAGACTAAAATAATCAGATTATCAAACATTTTGAAAAAAGGGGATACTACTGGACAATATTCCCCTTTGTGCCTCAAATGCCCTATGCGTCATATGCCCCACCAGCGTGTTCAACTACATGCTCCTCTGTGTGTCTCCATACATTGCACTATATCATAACACTTCATCACTGCGCTACTCCCCTATCCACTGCACTACATCACTATACTACATCCCCTATACGCTGAACTACATCACTACACTACATGCCCTATGCACTCCACTATATACCCTATATGCTACACTACATCTCTACACTACATCCCCTTATATGCTACACCACATCGGTGCACTACATGGCCCTATATACTGCAATACATGACCACACTATATGGTACACTACATCACTGCACTACACCCCCCTTTAAGCTACACCAAATCCCCCCCCATCTGGGAGGCAAAGCGGAGGTTGATACTGCTAACAGTGCACTTCTATAGTAGCTTGTACGGTGCACTGCACGCTAGTCGCAGCATTGCATGGCAAAGAAGAGAGTTTAAGACAGTAGCCAACATGGGAGAGATCCCAGGTACTGGAGCTCACCTGCACAGCGTCGGAGCCAGTGCCAGATTAAGGTCCACATGGGCCTGGAGCTGAAATTTACAAAGGGCCTAATTGTGCGCGGCAACAAGGGATATGGCTAGTGATATGAGGGGCATGGGGTGCAGTGATCGCGCTGAAAGAAAAAAAGTTGTGGGTCCCAGGGACTCCTCACTTTAAGAAATTGGGGTCCTACTACACGGTTTCTGGGTCCCATCACAATTTATGCATTATAGGCAGTGCTGGGGGATGGCAGCAGTTGGGGTAGAGCTAGGGGTTGAAGCAGGGAACACTTGGGGCAGGGAGAGGGTTAAGGGCAGGCAGTGCTGGGGGTAGTGAGGAGGTAAGAGCAGGCAACAGTTTGAGAAGTGCTGTGAGTGGGTAGCAGTTGGGGTAGAGGGAGATAGGGGCATGCAGGAGAGGGTAAGGAAAGACAGCAGCTGGGGCAGTACTGGGGATAGGAAGAGTGTAAGTGTAGGTAGGTACTGGAGGCAGTACTGGGGATAGTGGTAGGTTGCAGCTGGGGCAGTATTGGGGGCAAGGAGTGGGTTAAGGGCAGACAGTACATAGGTAATGCTGGAGCTAGCGAGGGGGTAAATTTGGGGGTTGAAAGTACACTGCTTTGTAATTATACCAGTAAATCACGGTGAAAGGTAGTTTTCTATTGCCGTAGTAACTGGCAATAGAAAACCAGAGGTAGAGGGTGTTGCCTTGTGGAGACAGAGAGTGCCAGGAGAGTGGGTGATGGGGAGATTGTGATGCAGGGGAGGAGCAGAGGGTGACAGGGAGAGGGTGACAGGAGATTGTGATAGTGAGAGGCATTGGGTGACGCCAGGGTGTGGGTGACATAGAGGATAACGGGGAGAGGCCGTCGGTGACAGTGGAGTGAGGTGACAAGTAGATATAGGAGGAGACGGAGAGGCAGTGGGTGACAGGAAAGGGTGATGGGGATAGAGAGGGTGATGGGGAGAGATAGTGGGAGACAGAGAGGCAGTGGGTGACAGTGTCACGTCTCATCTATGCGTGCACAGATGAAGCTTGGGCGTACGCTCCAGCTGCTCCAATTGTGATGGATATGAGACAGACCTAAAAGGGGAGGGCCAGCTGTTAAGAATGGGGTAAGGGACCCGAGGTAGGGGTACCAGACAGAGCGGTGGGGATGGAGCCATGACAGAGCAGGGGTAGGGGGGAAGGCGGGACAGAGCGAGTTGGGGCAGACGCTGAGTGATGGGCCCAATATGCTAATATGCAAAATGTCCCTAAATAACAATTAGAACACTGTCAGGATAATTATGGAACCACTGCCTGCTACAATGTCTCACCTGGTGAATGCACCCCCAGGTCCCCAGCACCCTCAGCTGTTCCACTGACACCAGATGGTGCGAATGCAGCAGTAGAGACTTCCGCCAATTCTCCCTGAGCCTGGCATTCATGCTGCCTGCCCCGAGTCCTCTCACTCCATGTCCTGCAGAATCAGATAGAGCAGCAGAACTCCCATCCACACAAACAGTGACCCAGAGCGCGCTACTGCTCAGTGCACACAGCTCCTCAGCCACACACACAGTGACCCGGAGCGCACTACTGCACAGTGCACACAGCTCCTCAGCCACAGCCAGAAGGGGGCAAAGCCCCGGCTCCAGTGTCGTAAGTTTATTCCCATTGCCCGGAGGCAAGTTAGAGTTCGGTGCCCCCCACGACCCCCACTCCCACATAGCTATCTACCATATTATAGCTATCCCTTCCTCACACACACACTCTCCCCCCTTAGCTCCCCAGAAACACACATATAGCGCACCACCCTCACACAATCCCCTATCACAAAGCTTCTCCCCCTTCCTGCTGCTCCTTATCTACCCTCTGCCCGCTCCCTCCTGACTGGTCAGTGGACCTCCTTAGGTGACAAAACGGGATGGGGCTCACTCACTGATCCCCCTAATTTTCGTGCCACCTAGCTCCTCTCCCCCTTAGATGGCTCCAGCACCATCTTGGCATCCTTTGCCCCTAATACAGACACACAGACCCTCCCCCCACACACACAGCTATCTACCCTATTATAGCTATCCCTTCCTCACTTCCCCCCCAAAAAACACACACACACACACACACACACACACACACACACACACACACACACACACACACACACACACACACACACACAGTGCTGTCACCCATTACAGTCAGTTCCCTTGAAACACACATACAGTGTACCACCCTCACACAATACCCCATCAGAAAGATGTCCTGTCCTCACACAGACCCAATCCCCCCTTACTCAGCTCCCCTCAAACCACCCTGCCCCCTCACATATATCGTAGGTCACCTTTCCTCACACACACAGCAAGCTATCCTCCCCACAGACACACACACACACACACACACACACACACACACAGCAAGCTATCCTCCCCACCGACACACACACAGCAAGCTATCCTCCCCACAGACACACAAACTCTTTAGTCCACCCACACAGATCGGCTCCCCTACACTGAGATCTCCTCCAGGCGCAGCGTAATAACGGCCGGCTTTCACTTCCGCCGCAGGGGATCACCTGCTGAGCGTCTGTTTCCAGTGTAGACTGTGCTGCACTGCGTGTCCCGATCACTGCTGCCCACAGTGATGGGGACACAGTGTTAGAAAAGACACCACTTCTGAGAGTGACACTCAGTCGCCAGGTAGGGGGGGATGTGGGCTGCCCGATCACTGACCAGCAGTGAACGGGACACGCTGGAGGCGGAGCCGCGGCTGCAGGAGGACCGACTGGGTCTCAGGCGGCGATTAAATGTGGAGATGGGAGGCGCTGCTGGCAGTGATTGAATGTGGAGACGGGGACGCTGCCGGCGGTGATTGGCTGAGACAGGGAATGCTGCTGATTGGTTGGGGAGTCAGAGCGCATCCTGCAGGACCCGCTCAGATTTCAAATTTGAGTCCCTCACTGCCTATAGCACGTAAAATACACACACATACAGTACACACACGTACACCACCTCAACATACACACACACAGTACACACTACACACACATACCGTACGTACACACCACATGTACATACAGTACACACAAACCACCTGTCAAAGTCAGAAAAATATCTCTATGCACACTACCATATTTGCACCTCACACAGGTCCGTGCTGCGCATGCGTGCGCTCTCCCGTACGTGCGCATACTCACAGTCGCGGGCACCCGCAGGCGCACGGTATGCGTATTTACGGTAGAGTTTATGTGATCGTAGCGTGCGACTCAATCGTTACATATTTTCACTATATAATGTATTTTGTAGATCATGGTCCCTTTGATAGATTCTGAAAGTTTAGTTAACATAGCATGTTCCTGAACAGAGAGATCCCTCTTTGTATTGTACGAAGGGTCTAACAGGGGTCATACAGTGGTGTTTAGTACCCATCGGAAGAGTATTTAATTAGCAATATTCCGGTGTTGGTTTGGAGCGGATAAATCGCTCGTGCGAATAGTTATGGACATAAGAAGTTTATGTCCATTTACTATTATTTGTTCTTATTTAGCTATGCGGCGGGAAACCCAGTTTCCCTCCTACCTGAGCTGTTGGAAATCGTCACAGCCCACCTGTATGAATCAACCTATGACCTTTTGTTATAATGCGAAGCCGAATTCCTGTGTCCAATGAACAATAAGAATATAGGGACCATTGTACTGTATTGTGTGTAGTGTATATAAGGTCAGCCAGCCTGAACAGGGATCAGACTCTCTCCACAAAGGGTTATCATATTGACAAACTTGGGGTCTGGTACCAGGCTGCGCTGCGATCGTTCCCAGTGTGTGTATGTAAGTAATTCTCTGTAATCATTGCTCTTTCTTTGTATTGGCCACATTCTCTCTCTCTTTCGGTTTAGTTTAAGATTGTAACATTAGTGTATATTTCTGTCTAGATATTCTGTTAGATTTATATGTTAGTTTGTAGTGTATGACTTGTGAACTGTTTCCCCTTATTGAAATAACTTAAGACTTGTTAGTAAAAGGCTTTGGACCCTTAACGGTAGCGTGTGTTCATTATATTGCAAGGGGTAATAGGAGCGTCTCTTTCGCTCAAACAGCTTTAATATTAACAAGGTTAAACAGCGTTCTATCGCTACAGTGTTTTAATACAAGGTTTACAGCGTAAGAATATCTTTCCTGTGTGTCACATACAAGTTTTACTGATTGTTATCCAGTGAGCGTCTGCGCCGCTCGTGATCTCCTCGTGGTCCCGAGCGTCCGCTACGCTAATAGCGTAGCATTACGGTAGTCGCTCACCTATTGTGTGCCCGATACCAACAGTGTATTCTCGCGAGCGTTTGTGTCGCTCGAGCGGCTCGCTCCCGATACAGCGTCCGCTACGCTAAGAGCGTACCCTTACGGTACTACATACTCCAATAGCGTACAAAGTCTCTTAACCTCTTAGAGTGTTTAATAAGGTAATTAAATCGACATTCTCAATTGGGGCCTCGTCCTCCCTCCACACATCCATCCGCACTAGCTAAAACACACTTTATCTGTCAGCAAAGGGCGGGAACGCAGTATCCTTTCGTATCCGTATTGGTGGTGAGGGATACAGTAGTGCTGACTAGATAAGCGTCTGTTTCGCTACGCTGTAGGAGTGCTGGGGTGGAATCCGGAACCGGAGGTAAGAACAATACGCTATTATCTTTTAAAACTGTTTATTTCTGCTTTTGCATACGCACACACGCATGCACGCACGCATCTACATTGTTGTAACTCACTTTCTTGTTGCCATTAGAATTGACTATTAGACACGTGCTGAGGAATCTGGTGCTATTTAGTTAAGATTACAAAGGAAAATTGTTAAGGGTATAAGTGTAAAGAACACACACACAGCATAGCAAATACTGTGTGGTGTACGGTAAGCGATTTCTGTTGAGTATTGTTTACATTGATAGAAGCGTGTTGATTGTGTCGCTGTGGGCGTATCTGCACTCTGTGCATAAGTGTCTCGGACAACGTGCAAAAGCACGTACGTGACGCAAAGGCATACGCACGTGGCGTGTTTTACGCAACGGAACGTACGCATACGCCCATTGAGACTCAAATCACACAATAACCTTGTTTAGGGTGGGCGGTATAGTATAGCCACCTGGTAAATAGCACACAGTTGTTCAGTTCAGTTTACTAAAAGTATTAGTGAAAAGAAAACCTTTTTCTACTGCAAACCCAGGGATTGGACTCCTACCTGTATGAAAGGAATTTCTGTACAGAAAGATTAAAAGTGTATTTGATTGGAAAGGAGTGAGTGTGGAACTTAAGGTATTGTTTTTTGTGAACCCACAAATCGGGATCCCGTCGGAGACCACATCAGGTGAGTGGACACTTGGTGGCGTGGGACTGGCTTGCCCGCGTTAACATTGTATTGAAGGAGCAAGTAGTTTCCGCAGACAAAAGGACTGCGAGGTATTTAAGCGCAGCCCCGGGGAGGGTTTTGCGTAGCACCCATATAGTCAAGGTAAAGCTCCGGCTGAAGGTTTCGCAGCCTAAACAACCGATTCCATTGGTCGTAAAGCGTATGAATATTTAATTATTTATGCGCTGTGCGACTGGACCGCACGTAATTGTGTGCATTAGTTTGTTACCTTGGTACCCATCAACAATTTATTGTGGGATCATAAACGCTATTTGTACATTCTAACGTGATTTGTGTAGGTTTTTGTTATTTTAAGGGAGTTTCGCTGTTCACTAAGCAAATCTCTAACGACCAATACTTGCTGGGGAGGGATCGCGCCCCAGTAAATAGAGGTTACAAAAGATCCCACGGATTGGATAGGCCAATTGGGGCGCAGAGTGAGTGAAAGCACTGGTTAAACTTTCACCGTCACCTTGCCGCGGGCAATTTGGTCTGTTTGTCAGAATTAGCTAAGACAGCAATATCTACAAACGATGGGGGCCAGTTGCTCAAAGAAGGGACGTCCAACAAGGGTTCACGTTGGTAGTTGCTGGCCCAAAGGGTCCGCCAGGTATCAGGTATTATGCAACGAATGGGAACGTATGACAGAGGATGATGGGGAACAGTCTCCCCGGGTAGGCAGTCTGAACCCTGAGGTATTGCAGAACCCACGAAAAAGGATAGGTCTAATAAAATCTGCTAAGCAGAGGATTAGACAAAATGATTGTTTACAGTTATGGCAACGGGAAAGTGAAATACAAGGAGAGCTAGCTCATACAGCTGACTCTCACCTTGGTGAGAGAAATGTGGCAGTGAAAGAGAAGGTGGTTACAGAGAATGACACACTGGTGTACGATAAAAATGCACTTAGTAACTGTGTTAAGAATGAAAGTGTAGAATGTAATAATGTTTATGAAAATGAAAGTGTTAAATGTACAAATGTTAACCTGTGCAAGTCGCACCCCATGTTAAACTTCCCTCAGGATTACCTGCAAGAAAGTGAGCCCAGAACGATGTCGGCACCTCTTCCAACAACCTTCACACAAGACATCCAGGTGGACGCGACCAAATCGGTAAAGGCAATAATCAAACCCCCTAACGGAGGGTCAGGTGAGGTCGTGTCCACAGGTACGTACAAAGTTTTATATCATGCACAAACAAATGTACCTCATATTGTAAAACCAACGCAAGATGATGTAATTGAGTTTAGCCCTGTCAGGGTGATCACAGTCCCCAATGGGAAGACTGACGATCAGGGAATCATTCCCGTCAAGGACAGTGCAATGCGCCGTCCCTGGTCCCGGATGGAATTGAGATCAATTATGTCTGAATTTCCTGATCCTAGGAAAAATCTAGTAACATGTCAAAGGTTTATTAAAGAACTAGGAAACTCCACAGAACCCACCAACAAAGATTGGCGGATAGTGCTGAGGGCATGTTTGCCCTCCAGTGTTGACCCTGCGAAATTTATTGCTGATTGTAAATTAGACACGGAAGTACCTTATACGGAGGAACACAATCAGGAATGTATTAAGCAGATCAACCGACAGTTAGAAGTATATTTCCCAGCCATTGTCGAGTGGAACAAAATCTTCTCCATAAGACAAAACGAAGGGGAAAGTACTTCTAATTATTTCCATCGGGCATTGCAGGACATGACTAGGTATACGGGTATAGAAAACATCGAAACAAGTGCACCGCACAGAGAAGTAGCAGTATCTGTGCTAATGCATGGTTTAAAGGAAGTGTTGAGAGCAAGGATACAGACCACCAATCCATACTGGAGAGATAAATCAGTAACTGCATTAAGGGACTCTGCTGTTGGGCATGAGCAAATCAGCATCAAACACGGGGAAGCAAAGAAGCCTCAGATCCCTGTGGGTAAGCCAAAGGTGAAAAGGTGTTATAATTGCCAGAAGGAAGGTCATTTTGCAAGAGATTGTAGACCAAGAAGTAGACCAAATTCATATAAACCCCCTAGACAAAGATATGAGCAGGGTAATAACACCCCAAATTATAATCAGGGATCACATAGGCCGCACCTGTAACATGCAGTCAGGAAAGGTGATCATTAGGACTGATGGTAAGCCTGAGGTAACAGTTAATAAATTGGGAGGTCATTCCCTGAAGACACAGGGATGACCGGGTGAAACGTTGTAAATGTATCTGTGAAGTGTTTCTTTTTCTCTCTCCCCATCTCTGACGATTATTGGTAGGATTCAAACATTGCATACATACTTGGTCTTTGCAGAAGTCTACCAAACCCCAGCATGACCTATCCGCACCAATGTATTCTGGCCAGATACAGACAATGGAATATGGAAGTGCTGGGGGGAGGGACTGCGCAAGGAAACCATTGGACATGTAGATATGACAGCCTGATGATCTGACAATGTTTTAAAATGTTTGAAAAATGTTTTTTTTTCTCTTTTCCTATTGTTGGTTATTGTTGATTTAAGTAATATACATATACATATGAAGTGTTCTCTCTCTCTTTTGTTTTTTTTTTGTTTCCTCTCTTCTTTCTTATGTTTTCATGGTTTAAAGATGGTATGTCACACATCAGTTAGACAAATGGTAATGCAAGATTTTTTGCTCCTTACAGAAAGATCGCTGGTTTGGAAGAAATATTGCATCACCGGAATGTTCGTTTGGAAGACTGAGAGACAGCACCTTTTGAGATGACGACAGAACAAGAAGAACAACAAGACTAGAGAACTTAATTATCGTAACAAGTTTCTCTCCCCCTCAAACTGATTTTCTGTACCCCATTACAAATTTCTTCTTTTCTCCTCCTGTAAGATGGACTTGCCCCAAGAGACTGGGATATGGATTTTTCCTGTTGACCATGATGTTGACCAGAGCAGTCTGTTTCGGTGAGAGTATCAGTGAGGTCGAGAAAGGATCCAGAAAGGTCCTGATGATAAAGATGGAGGTGTAAATTTCCAATAGCAACCCAATCACCAAGTAAAGGCGAGTACCGGAAACGATCTAGCAGCCATGTTATCTGTAAACATTTTCTTTTAAGGATTGTTAGCTGAAGAAAACTGTATCTGTAGGCTCTGTGACAACGTAGTGGAGGATGGGTGCATTAAGAAATGCCAATCCAGTTTTAATATCCATATGGACCGGCATCCATGGAGTGACTATCACTCCTTAGTGGGTAGTGTGTTAAATAAAACAGATTGTTGGGTATGCTCTCAAGTACCTCAAGGTCATAGCAAATCAGGGCTAGTACCATTTCCTTTAACGTTAGGGGAGGTACTTGAGTTAAGTGGTGGGAGACCGGTGGACAGGAGGTTTAATATCTCCAGCCCTCCTAGTTTGAAGCTCCACCAATACCATGTGGATAGGTCCCTATTATGTTTTAACATCTCCAATCCCCGAAAGCCGGGAAATTGGGAAGTGTCATGGAGTAATCAAACCATGACCTTTTCGCATAGAGCAGATAGAATGCCTACAGATACAGAGCTTATACGCCACATAGCCAGTAGAGGAAAATCTTTCCGGTATAGGTATACCTTAGGAAATAGGATTACGAGAGTTGGAGAGGTATCACCAGGATACTGTGCACATATCGTACAACCTGATACGTGTACTAAGCAGATGGAAGAACTAGGGTTAGGAGATTTCACATGGAAGGTGTGTAATATGGTTATGTCCTACTCCGTCCCATATGTTCTCCCCGATGATGCATATTTCATATGCGGGAGAAAGGCGTATAAGTGGCTTGCCCCAAACTCTGAAGGATTATGTTATATTGGAAAAGTACTGCCTGAAGTAATGACTGTATCACATGACAAAATGAAAGACATACACCGTGTTGCCCAAACTCCTTATACTCACACCCATTACGAGCACATAGTTAAACGGCACCTGATAGAAAGAACAGAGCATCCGGCCTCTGACATGATCCATGAATCCACCGGGATTCAGTTTCTAATCGCGTTAGATTTCACTCGCACCGCCAGAGGAGTGTTGAATTATAAATACATTTCTGCGCTCGCCAATTTGTTAGATAATATCACTGAAATGTATGATGACACGTTTAGGTATACTGGAAGGGAACTTCAAGCTTATAAAACAGAACTGGTACAGCATAGAATGGTTCTTAATTACCTCACAGCAGTGACAGGCGGATATTGTGTCACACTGGCAACACAATACGGCGTGAAATGTTGCACATATATTACGAATAGCACCGAGGACCCGGTCGAGGTCATAGACCAAAAGATGGACGATATTCTCCAACTGAAGTGGGAATTTCGCAGGAGACACAATCTCACTCTTGCTGCTGTAGGTAATGAGCTGACTGGTTTGGTGTCATGGTTGAACCCGCGAAATTGGTTCTCTGGTTTAGGAGACTGGGCTCAAGGAGTCATAATGGATGTTGGGAAGTTTCTCCTATGTATCTTAGGTGTTATCATAACGATTGGTTTGATATTTAGATGCGGTCAGGCTTTAATGAGGTGCAACCGTCGTACTAAGGTAATGAGTTTAAGGAGTGAGGAAACTGTAATTCCAATGGACTTGATTTATGACCCAAATGTAGAAACAATGATGTGATGAAAATGCGATTTCTACGGTCCGTTTCTTTCACCTGTTTTTTTTCCGTTTCCTCCAAGGTAAAAAGACCCACTTGGACGAGGAATTTGATGAGCCGATATACAGACAACAGATGGATTAAAGAAGAAGTTTTGACAACCTGATACACAGATTTTTGATGAACTATGCCATGGATCCCCAGTTTCCCTAGAAATTTTAAAATTACGCTAGCCCAACACTTTTGTAAATCTATGGACATTGACAGCTTTTGCTCGCACTTTATGGGCAAAAGCACAAAGAAGACTGCATTCAACAGACACCAAACAAGACCTCAATCGACGAATGTACATTTACTTGACATAGAATACCACCGCATTTACCGTAATTATGTCTTTTCTTCATTTCTACAACCCTCAGGTAATGACACACATAGTCGATAGGGAATACAGGCACAGATATCAGCAATCACATATCTCCCCCATTCATGTATCATCAACTAAAATGTGCTCCCCCATTTTGTTACAACCAAAGCCGAAAAGAGCTCGGTAAAGTTTGACAGCCCATCCACAGACCCGTACCACGGGATAAGAAGGAATTCAAATGTATACTTCGCAATACCTCGAAGCTTGATTTAAAACACGTATGGCACGATGATACATGACCCCCAAGCACGGATTCATACACACATGCTTCTGCTATCTCACTAGGTCATACCCTTTTCCTACCTTCTCCTCTCCTCCCCTACCCAACCATGTAAATGTATTAACCCCTGACATATATTTTTCTCTTTTGAAATGTTTTAGAAGGTGGCAGTTATTATTGACTGCCAAAGGGTGGACTGTCAAAGTCAGAAAAATATCTCTATGCACACTACCATATTTGCACCTCACACAGGTCCGTGCTGCGCATGCGTGCGCTCTCCCGTACGTGCGCATACTCACAGTCGCGGGCACCCGCAGGCGCACGGTATGCGTATTTACGGTAGAGTTTATGTGATCGTAGCGTGCGACTCAATCGTTACATATTTTCACTATATAATGTATTTTGTAGATCATGGTCCCTTTGATAGATTCTGAAAGTTTAGTTAACATAGCATGTTCCTGAACAGAGAGATCCCTCTTTGTATTGTACGAAGGGTCTAACAGGGGTCATACAGTGGTGTTTAGTACCCATCGGAAGAGTATTTAATTAGCAATATTCCGGTGTTGGTTTGGAGCGGATAAATCGCTCGTGCGAATAGTTATGGACATAAGAAGTTTATGTCCATTTACTATTATTTGTTCTTATTTAGCTATGCGGCGGGAAACCCAGTTTCCCTCCTACCTGAGCTGTTGGAAATCGTCACAGCCCACCTGTATGAATCAACCTATGACCTTTTGTTATAATGCGAAGCCGAATTCCTGTGTCCAATGAACAATAAGAATATAGGGACCATTGTACTGTATTGTGTGTAGTGTATATAAGGTCAGCCAGCCTGAACAGGGATCAGACTCTCTCCACAAAGGGTTATCATATTGACAAACTTGGGGTCTGGTACCAGGCTGCGCTGCGATCGTTCCCAGTGTGTGTATGTAAGTAATTCTCTGTAATCATTGCTCTTTCTTTGTATTGGCCACATTCTCTCTCACTTTCGGTTTAGTTTAAGATTGTAACATTAGTGTATATTTCTGTCTAGATATTCTGTTAGATTTATATGTTAGTTTGTAGTGTATGACTTGTGAACTGTTTCCCCTTATTGAAATAACTTAAGACTTGTTAGTAAAAGGCTTTGGACCCTTAACGGTAGCGTGTGTTCATTATATTGCAAGGGGTAATAGGAGCGTCTCTTTCGCTCAAACAGCTTTAATATTAACAAGGTTAAACAGCGTTCTATCGCTACAGTGTTTTAATACAAGGTTTACAGCGTAAGAATATCTTTCCTGTGTGTCACATACAAGTTTTACTGATTGTTATCCAGTGAGCGTCTGCGCCGCTCGTGATCTCCTCGTGGTCCCGAGCGTCCGCTACGCTAATAGCGTAGCATTACGGTAGTCGCTCACCTATTGTGTGCCCGATACCAACAGCGTATTCTCGCGAGCGTTTGTGTCGCTCGAGCGGCTCGCTCCCGATACAGCGTCCGCTACGCTAAGAGCGTACCCTTACGGTACTACATACTCCAATAGCGTACAAAGTCTCTTAACCTCTTAGAGTGTTTAATAAGGTAATTAAATCGACATTCTCACACCACATATACACACACATAGTACACACTACACACATACAGTACAGGCACACACACTACTGCTGCATATACACACACAGTACATAAATACACACCACCACATATGCACACACATACAGTACACACACACTACTGCTGCGTATATACACACACACACACACACACACACACACACACACCACCACATATATACACACAGTAGAGTACACACTACACACATGCAGTACACACACACACCACTGCAGAATATACACTCAGGACAACACACACACCACTGCTGCAAGCATATACACACACCAACACATATAAACACACACACAAACAGTACACACTACATAAACCTTCAGTACCAGGCTTCCTGCAGCAGCTGCAGCTCCTCGTGTAGTCTGGGGGCGGAGCTTGTGACAGGCTCAGTCAGGACCCCGGAGAAGGAGAGACTGGAGGGGAGGGGTGGCCACCACACTGCCTGCACAGCTCTCTGTGATTCATCTCAGAGAGTACCGGATCTGGCGGAGGCGAGGTAGGGCATAGAGGGCAGCCGCTTACGCTTGCAGTGTGTGACAGGAAAAAGTTTTTTTTTCCTGTCAACGCTGTCAGTGAGTCTCCTGTGGGCCTATTTTCAATGGGGGGCCTGGAGCTGCAGCTCCATCCGCCCCATTGTTAATCCGGCCCTGGTCGGAGCCAGCTTCGAGCAGACAGGTGAGTCAGATACATTGCTCTGGGAGCTGTCTGCTGTCTCACTGGAGCAGCACAGCACTGCCAGTAAAAAAAAACTAAACAAAAAAAACCCTGCTCCTCTGTAACTCCTTAGCGCCCCCTCAAATCCTGCACCCGGGGCGCATGCCCTCTTAGGCTCCCCCCCCCCCCCCTTCCTCCCCCAAGTTACGACCCTGCTATAACAATGATCAGAATAATACAAAAAGATATTTCTAACATATTCTTTGTATTTTTCATATACTTCATACGGTCAAAACTCTGGTGCAAATGTTAGTATGACAGAAAATCTCTTACTCACTGCACATCACTGGTCACAATGGGGTCACAACGGGGGTGCTGAGGGTGCGGCCCACACCCGAGTGTCACCGGCCAGGGGATGCGGCCCGTTCTCGTATGTCACCTGCCGAGGGGTGACACCAAAGTGCTGACTCCTCTTCAGTGACAGAAGTCAAGTGCTGTACTGTGACATTACGTGCAGTGTAAGGCCAGCACCGCACACACACTGGTTCCCAGCTGCAGCCCACATCTCTAGGACCCCCGGAGTGACAAAACGGGGATGGGGGCACGAGGACACACCCCTGTCCGTGAGGCCATGCTCTGGTCTGCGAGGCCATGCCCCCTGTCCACGAGGCCATACCCCCTCTTTGCTCTGCCACGTGTACTGCATCTACCCCTTCCCTCCCCCCACTGGCAGTGACGCCTCTGAGGTTCACCAATGAGCAGAAACTAAATTATGAATAAATATATGAGATGTAACTAACGCTGCTACCCTTATTAATACTGGATTAATATAGAAACTACTAGATAAAACACATGGTTAAACCCACATAGGGAGCGCATAATTAAATTAATCAATCAATAAATAAAACATAATGTATGTGTGTTATACTGTTATATCTGCAGAGAGAGTTAGATTGTGCAGAGAGAGTTAGATTTGGGTGGGGTGTGTTCTTCAAACTGAAATCTAAATTGCTGTTTAAAAATACACTCCACAGAAACAATATAACCCACCCACATCTAACTCTCTCTGCACATGTTATATCTGCCCCACCTGCAGTGCACATGGTTTTGCCCATTAGACAACAAATTTGCTGCTGCGATCAGGTCTGAATTAGGCCCATAGTTTATTTTTTAATGTATAAAATCCTCCCAGCCCCAGGATCATGACAGCTTCAGATGGTAGTAATTCACTGATCATAGGAACAGATCACTAACGAGTTTTATTCATACAGTATATTGTACAGCAGTACATCCTATCAGTCTCCACATCATAGTTAATATAACTGGCCAGCAAGCATACACATGGAGACAGTGATGTGTCAAACCTGACAATTCTCCGTGTAGCCTCTGAAGTAATAAATCTTTTATGAATGAACAATGCCCCAGTAAACACATAGTAACAAGGTTAAAGCTTTAGATGAACCTGACAATCATTCACTTCTTACAGTTGGGCTCAACGTCATGTATTGCAAAAGTGAATTTAGAATGTCAAGCAATCATTTATAATAATATAATTACCAGCTTCCAGATATTTTTATTGGAAGTTTTAAAATAGTCCAAAAGTACTGCACTATTCAATCAGAAGGTGACGCGTTTCTTGGCAGTATTTTAGTGCTGTTTCATCAGAGGAATGTAATAATTCCCTATCTTATTTATACACAAATGGCTGGTGCAGAGTTGAACATACGGGTGGTCATTCTGAGTTGTTCGCTCGCTAGCAGTTTTAGCAGCCGTGCAAACGATATGCCGCCTCCCACTGGGAGTGTATTTTAGCTTAGCAGAAGTGCGAACGAAAGGATCGCAGAGCGGCAGAATTTTTTTGTGCAGTGTTAGAGTAGCTCAATACCTACTCAACGCTTGCGATGACTTCAGACTGTTTAGTTCCTGTTTTGACGTCACAAACACGCCCTGCGTTCGTCCAGCCACGCCTGCGCTTTTCCTGGCACGCCTGTGTTTTTTTTAACACTCCCTGAAAACGGTCAGTTGACACCCAGAAACGCCCACTTCATGTCACTCACTGTGCGGCCAACAGTGCGACTGAAATGCATTTCTCTATCGTCCTAGTGGATGCTGGGGTTCCTGAAAGGACCATGGGGAATAGCGGCTCCGCAGGAGACAGGGCACAAAAAGTAAAGCTTTAGGATCAGGTGGTGTGCACTGGCTCCTCCCCCTATGACCCTCCTCCAAGCCTCAGTTAGGTTTTTGTGCCCGGCCGAGAAGGGTGCAATCTAGGTGGCTCTCCTAAAGAGCTGCTTAGAAAAGTTTAGCTTAGGTTTTTTATTTTACAGTGAGTCCTGCTGGCAACAGGATCACTGCATCGAGGGACTTAGGGGAGAAGAAGTGAACTCACCTGCGTGCAGGATGGATTGGCTTCTTTGGCTACTGGACATTAGCTCCAGAGGGACGATCACAGGTACAGCCTGGATGGTCACCGGAGCCTCGCCGCCGGCCCCCTTGCAGATGCTGAAAAGAGAAGAAGGTCCAGAATCGGCGGCAGAAGACTCCTCAGTCTTCTTAAGGTAGCGCACAGCACTGCAGCTGTGCGCCATTGCTCTCAGCACACTTCACACGGCAGTCACTGAGGGTGCAGGGCGCTGGGGGGGGGCGCCCTGGGCAGCAATGAAAATCCTTTTTTTGGCAAAAAATACCTCACATATAGCCTCCGGGGCTATATGGAGATATTTAACCCCTGCCAGAATCCATTTTTAAGCGGGAGACGAGCCCGCCGAAAAGGGGGCGGGGCCTATCTCCTCAGCACACAGCGCCATTTCCTCACACAGTTCCGCTGGTCAGGAAGGCTCCCAGGCTCTCCCCTGCACTGCACTACAGAAACAGGGTTAAATCAAGAGAGGGGGGGCAAAATTTGGCGAAATTGTGATTTTATAAAAGCAGCTATAAGGGAGCACTTATTATAAGGCTATCCGTGTAAAATATAGCGTTTTGGTGTGTGCTGGCAAACTCTCCCTCTGTCTCCCCAAGGGGCTAGTGGGGTCCTGTCCTCTATCAGAGCATTCCCTGTGTGTGTGTGCTATATGTCGGTACGTGTGTGTCGACATGTATGAGGACGATGTTGGTGAGGAGGCGGAGCAAATTGCCTGTAATGGTGATGTCACTCTCTAGGGAGTCGACACCGGAATGGATGGCTTATTTATGGAATTACGTGATAATGTCAACACGCTGCAAGGTCGGTTGGCGACATGAGACGGCTGGCAAACAAATTAGTACCTGTCCAGGCGTCTCAAACACCGTCAGGGGCGTTAAAACGTCCTTTTACCTCAGTCGGTCGACAGACACAGACACGGACACTGATTTCAGTGTCGACGGTGAAGAAACAAACGTATTTCCCTTTAGGGCCACACGTTACTTGTTAAGGGCAATGAAGGAGGTGTTACATATTTCTGATACTACAAGTACCACAAAAGAGGGTATTATGTGGGATGTGAAAAAACTACCTGTAGTTTTTCCTGAATCAGATAAATTAAATGAAGTGTGTGATGATGCGTGGGTTCCCCCCGATAGAAAATTATTGGCGGTATACCCTTTCCCGCCAGAAGTTAGGGCGCGGTGGGAAACACCCCTTAGGGTGGATAAGGCGCTCACACGCTTATCAAAACAAGTGGCGGTACCGTCTATAGATAGGGCCGTCCTCAAGGAGCCAGCTGACAGGAGGCTGGAAAATATCATAAAAAGTATATACACACATACTGGTGTTATACTGCGACCAGCGATCGCCTCAGCCTGGATGTGCAGAGCTGGGGTGGCTTGGTCGGATTCCCTGACTAAAAATATTGATACCCTTGACAGGGACAGTATTTTATTGACTATAGAGCATTTAAAGGATGCATTTCTATATATACGAGATGCACAGAGGGATATTTGCACTCTGGCATCAAGAGTAAGTGCGATGTCCATATCTGCCAGAAGATGTTTATGGACACGACAGTGGTCAGGTGATGCAGATTCCAAACGGCACAAAGGTGTATTGCCGTATAAAGGAAGAGGAGTTATTTGGGGTCGGTCCATCGGACCTGGTGGCCACGGCAACTGCTGGAAAATCCACAGTTTTTACCCTAAGTCACATCTCTGCAGAAAAAGACACCGTCTTTTCAGCCTCAGTCCTTTCGTCCCTATAAGAGTCATATCTGCCCAGGGATAGAGGAAAGGGAAGAAGACTGCAGCAGGCAGCCCATTCCCAGGAACAGAAGCCTTCCACCGCTTCTGCCAAGCTCTCAGCATGACGCTGGGACCGTACAGGACCCCTGGATCCTACAAGTAGTATCCCAGGGGTACAGATTGGAATGTTGAGACGTTTCCCCCTCGCAGGCTCCTGAAGTCTGCTTTACCAAGGTCTCCCTCCGACAAGGAGGCAGTATGGGAAACAATTCACAAGCTGTATTCCCAGCAGGTGATAATCAAATTACCCCTCCTACAACAAGGAAAGGGGTATTATTCCACACTATATTGTGGTACTGAAGACAGAAGGCTAGGTGAGACCTATTCTAAATCTAAAAAATTTGAACACTTACAAAGGTTCAAATCAAGATGGAGTCACTCAGAGCAGTGATAACGAACCAGGAAGAAGGGGACTATATAGTGTCCCGGGACATCAGGGATGCTTACCTCCATGTCCCAAATTTGCCCTTCTCACTAAGGGTACTTCAGGTTCGTGGTACAGAACTGTCACTATCAGTTTCAGACGCTGCCGTTTGGATTGTCCACGGCACCCCGGGTCTTTACTAAGGTAATGGCCGAAATGATGATTCTTCTTCGAAGAAAAGGCGTCTTAATTATCCCTTACTTGGACGATCTCCTGATAAGGGCAAAGTCCAGGGAACAGTTGGAGGTCGGAGTAGCACTATCTCGGATACTGCTACAACAGCACGGGTGGATTCTAAATATTCCAAAATCGCAGCTGATCCCGACGACACGTCTGCTGTGCCTAGGGATGATTCTGGACACAGTCCAGAAAAAGGTGTTTCTCCCGGAAGAGAAAGCCAGGGAGTTATCCGAGCTAGTCAGGAACCTCCTAAAACCAGGAAAAGTGTCAGTGCATCATTGCACAAGGGTCCTGGTAAAAATGGTGGCTTCCTACGAAGCAATTCCATTCGGCAGATTTCACGCAAGAACTTTTCAGTGGGATCTGCTGGACAAATGGTCCGGATCGCATCTTCAGATGCATCAGCGGATAACCCTATATCCAAGGACAAGGGTGTCTCTCCTGTGGTGGTTACAGAGTGCTCATCTTCTAGAGGGCCGCAGATTCGGCATTCAGGATTGGATGCTGGTGACCACGGAGGCCAGCCCGAGAGGCTGGGGAGCAGTCACACAAGGAAAAAATTTCCAGGGAGTGTGATCAAGTCTGGAGACTTTTCTCCACATAAATATACTGGAGCTAAGGGTAATTTTATAATGCTCTAAGCTTAGCAAGACCTCTGCTTCAAGGTCAGCCGGTATTGATCCAGTGGGAAAAACATCACGGCAGTCGCCCACGTAAACAGACAGGGCGGCTCAAGAAGCAGGAGGGCAATGGCAAAAACTGCAAGGACTTTTCGCTGGGCGGAAAATCATGTGATAGCACTGTCAGCAGTGTTTCATTCCGGGAATGGAAACTGGGAAGCAGACTTCCTCAGCAGGCACGACCTCCACCCGGGAGAGTGGAAACTTCATCGGGAAGTTTTTCCACATGATTGTGAACCGTTGGGAAATACCAAAGGTGGACATGATGGCGTCCCGTCTGAACAAAAAACGGGACAGGTATTGCGCCAGGTCAAGAGACCCTCAGGCAATAGCTGTGGACGTTCTGGTAACACCGTGGGTGTACCAGTCGGTGTATGTGTTCCCTCCTCTGCTTCTCATACCTAAGGTACTGAGAATTATAAGACGTAGAGGAGTAAGAACTATACTCATGGCTCCGGATTGGCCAAGAAGGACTTGGTACCCGGAACTTCAAGAGATGCTCACAGAGGACTTATGGCCTCTGCCGCTAAGAAAGGACTTGCTTCAGCAAGTACCATGTCTGTTCCAAGACTTACCGCAGCTGCGTTTGACGGCATGGCGGTGGAACGCCGGATCCTAAGGGAAAAAGGCATTCCGGAAGAGGTCATTCCTACCCTGGTCAAAGCCAGAAAGGAGGTGACCGCACAACATTATCACCACATGTGGCGAAAATATGTTGCGTGGTGTGAGGCCAGGAAGGCCCCACGAAGAAATTTCAACTCGGTCGATTCCTGCATTTCCTGCAAACAGGAGTGTCTATGAGCCTCAAATTGGGGTCCATTAAGGTTCAAATTTCGGCCCTGTCGATTTTCTTCCAGAAAGAATTGGCTTCAGTTCCTGAAGTCCAGAAGTTTGTCAAGGGAGTATTGCATATACAACCCCCTTTTGTGCCTCCAGTGGCACTGTGGGATCTCAACGTAGTTCTGGGATTCCTCAAATCACATTGGTTTAAAACCAGTCAAATCTGTGGATTTGAAGCATCTCACATGAAAAGTGACCATGCTCTTGGCCCTGGCCTGGGCCAGGCGAGTGTCAAATTGGTGGTTTTTTTCTCAAAAAAGCCCATATCTGTTTGTCCATTCGGACAGGGCAGAACTGCGGACTCGTCCCCAGTTCTCTCCCTAAGGTGGTGTCAGTGTTTCACCTGAACCAGCTTATTGTGTGCCTTGTGCCTACTAGGGACTTGGAGGACTCCAAGTTGCTAGATGTTGTCAGGGCCCTGAAAATATAGGTTCCAGGACGGCTGGAGTCAGGAAAACTGACTTGCTGTTATCCTGTATGCACCCAACAAACTGGGTGCTCTTGCTTCTAAGCAGACTATTGCTAGTTGGATGTGTAATACAATTCAGCTTGCACATTCTGTGGCAGGCCTGCCACAGCCAAAATATGTAAATGCCCATTCCACAAGGAAGGTGGGCTCATCTTGGGCGGCTGCCCGAGGGGTCTCGGCTTTACAACTTTGCCGAGCGGCTACTTAGTCAGGGGCAAACACGTTTGTAAAATCCTACAAATTTGATACCCTGGCTAAGGAGGACCTGGAGTTCTCTCATTCGGTGCTGCAGAGTCATCCGCACTCTCCCGCCCGTTTGGGAGCTTTGGTATAATCCCCATGGTCCTTTCAGGAACCCCAGCATCCACTAGGACGATAGAGAAAATAAGAATTTACTTACCGATAATTCTATTTCTCGGAGTCCGTAGTGGATGCTGGGCGCCCATCCCAAGTGCGGATTATCTGCAATACTTGTACATAGGCCCTCATTCCGAGTTGATCGGTCGCAAGACGAATTTAGCAGAGTTACACACGCTAAGCCGCCGCCTACTGGGAGTGAATCTTAGCTTCTTAAAATTGCGACCGATGTATTCGCAATATTGCGATTACTAACTACTTAGCAGTTTCAGAGTAGCTTCAGACTTACTCTGCCTGTGCGATCATTTCTGTGCTTGTCGTTCCTGGTTGACGTCACAAACACACCCAGCGTTCGCCCAGGCACTCCCACCGTTTCCCCGGCCACTCCTGCGTTTTTTCCGGAAACGGTAGCGTTTTCAGCCACACGCCCCTGAAACGCCGTGTTTCCGCCCAGTAACACCCATTTCCTGTCAATCACATTACGATCGCCGGAGCGAAGAAAAAGCCGTGAGTAAAAATACTTTCTTCATAGTAAAGTTACTTGGCGCAGTCGCAGTGCGAACATTGCGCATGCGTACTAAGCGGATTTTCACTGCGATGCGATGAAAAATACCGAGCGAACAACTCGGAATGAGGGCCATAGTTACAAAAATCGGGTTATTATTGTTGTGAGCCATCTTTTCAGAGTCTCCACTGTTATCATACTGTTAACTGGGTTCAGATCACAGGTTGTACGGTGTGATTGGTGTGGCTGGTATGAGTCTTACCCGGGATTCAAAATCCTTCCTTATTGTGTACGCTCGTCCGGGCACAGTATCCTAACTGAGGCTTGGAGGAGGGTCATAGGGGGAGGAGCCAGTGCACACCACCTGATCCTAAAGCTTTACTTTTTGTGCCCTGTCTCCTGCGGAGCCGCTATTCCCCATGGTCCTTTCAGGAACCCCAGCATCCACTACGGACTCCGAGAAATAGAATTATCGGTAAGTAAATTCTTATTTTCTAGACCTTGTGTAAAACTACATAGTTCGTTGTAATAGTACTTCGAGCGTGCACATTGCGCTGCATACGCATGCGCAGAAGTGCCGTTTTTTTGCCTCATCGCTGCACAGCGAACGAATGCAGCTAGCGATCAACTTGGAATGACCACCACAGTACGTGCATTTGTGGAGTGTACCTTGTGTATATTTGTACTTTCATATGCTTCTAAATGGTGCATTTGTGCATGGTGAGGCAAAGAAAAGAAAAGAAATCCCAGATTTTAAAGGTTAATGAAAAAAGCACGGTAAATGTTAGTCAAAATTTTTATTTACAGGGCCATCTGAAACCTGAGGTCTACAAACATCAAACAAGAATGAACTAACTGAAGGCTGCTATATGCCAAGGAATGATGATATTATATTCAAAACCAATTGAAAATAAACTGGATTCCATGCATTTTTGATTATGTTCTAAAATTCACTATGCCTTCATTGTTATTCTATAAAATCTTGTTGTTGTTTTTTTGCCCCACCCTTTATTTGAGTTGCATCTCCACTTGCAACTGTGAGGCCGTAACTGTACTGCGGTGGGGCATACTCATAGGTGTTTCTATAATGGGTGCAGTGTGTGCGGGTGGGGGGGGGGGGGGGCACACCACACACACTGCACCCATTTAATATACTTACAATTCCAGAGTCCGGCGGAGACTGCCTTCTAGTGCAGGCATAAATCACTCGGAAAATGGCAGCCGTGACCATTTCCGAGTGATTTGCGCATGAGCACTGGAGATGTTCCTGGGAACTTGGTGCGGGCGCCATGTTCCCGGAGACCTGCGCATGCGCAGTAGACTCTGGCAGTATGCCAGAGTCTACTTGATGGCGTAGAGGAGGGGGCCTGCGACGGAGGCTGCACACGGGTTCCCTCCTTTCTTAAAACGCCCCTGGACATACTGACATACTGTTGGCAATGTGCAGTGTGCCCATTTCTATACAATTGAGGGCTGTGCAGTGCTGACCAGAAATGCAAATTCCCCTTTTGTAAATATATTTCCTGCAGCAAGACAAGAGCATGTGACACGACTGATGAAGATGATTACGGGTATGAAATGAAGCATATACAGTAGGTAAGGATGGTCAGCTAGGAGAAATGCGTCCAACTCTGAATATGAGCAAAAATCTGAATTAAATTCCATACGCCCAATTCGAGAGCAATTACAGCAAATTCATTATCTTAAAAAGGCTCTTTATTCTTATAATGATATCACTTTATTCCTTAGTAATAGAACTATGGCCCTTCATCTAAATGAGGTCAAAAACGAAATTATTACATTTTAAATAGTTGCTTTATAATAGGCTATATACTGTAGGTACAGTCTGAATAAAGACAGACACAGCTGCTGGGTAAACAACTACCCAAGGAGTTATGTACAGCACTACACATATTATAAAACATATAAGCAGGGCCGGTGCTAGGGTGTTGGGCGCCCTCCTGCAAACTATAAATTTGCGCTCTCCCTCCCATATTTCACAAAGAGAGGCAGGATGACCCAAGCGGCGTGGAGGGGGAAGGGTGAAGCACCTGTACCCACACTGATCATCAGTGACCAGGAGCAGACTGGCAGTAGGAGACCTTAACACACCATAGAAACAGAAGTGTCTGCAGCTGCTGCTGGTCTACTGGATATGGTAGACAGCAGATTTCTGGGGAAATTGCATTCAACAGGCTGCAGGGTCAACGCTAGACAGTTTGGTGCCCTGTGCCAGAAAGAGAATTGGTGCCCCCCTCCCCCTCATATTTAAAACATGTACAGTGTGTGCTGCAAGTGCGCGGCAAAAATATAAGGACATGGCTTCATAGGGAAGGGGCATGGTCACAAAATAATACC
The DNA here is from genome assembly GCF_028390025.1 of Pseudophryne corroboree. Lineage (NCBI taxonomy): Eukaryota > Metazoa > Chordata > Amphibia > Anura > Myobatrachidae > Pseudophryne > Pseudophryne corroboree. The sequence goes on along the minus strand of NC_086453.1, from coordinate 81,081,025 downwards.
AATTCATATTACACCGCACAGTAGTCTCCATTATTCAAAATACGCCACACTGTAGTACCATTTATAAACATTACATTACGTAGAGTCCCCTTTTCCGCAATACTCCAGGTAGAGTCCCTTTAACACATTACATGTTATGCCAGGTAGAGACCCCTTCTACACATTACGTCATGTAGAGCCACCTTTTACACATTACGCCAGGTAGAGACCTTTTTACACATTACGCCAAGTAGAGACCCCTTTTACTCATTACTTCAAGTAGAGTCTCTTTTACACATTACGCCAGGTAGAGTCTCCTTTTACACATTACGCCAGGTAGAGACCCATTTTACTCATTACTTCAGGTAGAGTCTCTTTCTACACATTACGCCAGGTAGAGACCCCTTTACACATTACGGCAGGTAAAGACCCATTTTACTCATTACTTCAGTAGAGTCTCTTTTACACATTATGCCAGGTAGAGTCTCCTTTTACACATTACAGCAGGTAGAGACCCATTTTACTCATTACTTCAGGTAGAGTCTCTTTTACACATTACGCCAGGTAGAGTCTCCTTTTACACATTACGGCAGGTAGAGACCCATTTTACACATTACTCCAGGTAGAGTCCCTTTTACACATTACATATTACGCCAGGTAGAGACCCCTGTTACACATTACATATTACGTCAGGTAGAGACCCCTTTTACGCATTATGTCAGGTAGAGACCCATTTTACTGATTACTTCAGGTACAGTCTCTTTTACATATGACGCCAGATAGAGACCCCTTTTACGCAATACGCCAGGTAGAGACCATTTTACACATTACGACAGGTAGAGACCCCTTGTACTCATTACCCCAGGTAGAGACCCCTTTTACACATTACGCATGGTAGAGCCCTTTTTACACATTACTCCAGGTAGAGGCCCCTATTACACATTACGCCAGGTAGAGACCCCTTTTAAACATTATGGCCAGCAGGAGCAGACCGTAATGAAGGACAGGAATCTGTAGCATTGTCCAATTACCTATGTCACAAGAAGCTCGGCGCTGCAGCTACAGTACCATGTGGCGGACAGACGGACATAGGCTGTGAGGCTGCTGCCAGCGAATCTGCTCCCACAGTGCATCTGCGCTGTGTGCCAGGCACCACTGGCACAGTGCTGATTACAGCCCTGTGCAGGGTATCCAGGGGAGGGGGCACAGTGTCTGGGAGAGAATGCTGGGAGTGGGGTTGACACAGTAACTGGGTGACAGTGGCTGGGACAGAACACGGGGGGGTAACACAGTGACTGGGATAGAATAGAGAGGGTGTGTTTGACGCACTGGAACAGAACACACGGGGCTGTGACACAGTAATAGAACATGGAGGGGGTGACACATTGACAGAACACAAGGGGGATGTGACACAGTGACAGAACACAAAGCAGGGTGTGACACAGCGACAGAACACAGAGGGGTGTGTGACACAGCGACCAAACACAGAGGGTGTGACACAGCAACAGAACACGGGGGGGGGGTGACACAGTGACAGAACATGGGAGGGGGTGACACAGTGACCAAACACGAGGGGGGTATGACATAGCAACAGAACATAGTGGGGTGACACAGCAACAGAACACAGGGGTGGGGGGGCACAATGAAAGAACACAGAGGTGTGTGACACTGCAAAAGAACACGGGAGGGGGTGATACAGTGTAGCGCCCTAGAAATAGAAGTAGGGAGGAGTACTTGGTAATAGGTAATAGGGGAATATGTGTAAATATATCAATTGTGTATAATTGTGTGATGTAGATAGGTATGGTTGTAATGCTGTTACTGTATATAAATGGTCATAAATATATGTATGGAGCCTTGAGGGTCTGGAGAGAATCTTCCAGAACCCTCGTGCCGAGAAGGGGACCGCGAGCCAGCGAGGACAGTTGGAGCCAGGACGGTTGAGCGGAAACTGGAGGACAAGGTGGTGACGCAGGAGAAGCGGCAAGGAGAGAGGACCCGAACGGAGGTGCAGCAGAAGGAAGCAGAACGGACCGCTAATATAATCGGTAAACGATCCTGTGCAACGGAGAGTAAGCAGCGGAGGTCGGGCCGGAGGAGAAGTACAAGACGGCTCTAGACTGCTGAGTCTATGGATCGCCGATAGAGCCGAGCGACGAAGTGCTGCAGCGCGGAGATCAGCCGGTGGACTAGTGGAGGAGAGACGGAAGGTGCGGTGGGGAGCGCGGCGCACAGAGGGAAAGGTACCTTGTACTATAAAGACGAGTAGAGCCTCGTAGATCCCTGATTACCGGAGCGCAGCACCGTGCTCTAATTGGGACGGACTAGATGACATGTCAGGAGGATGTTAGTTTAGGAGGAGTCAGGCACCATATGTCATAAGTCACCGAACAGGGCCCGCCCATATTCAAGTGCATTGAGTAAATTGGGAAATACTCATAGCCAGCGGTATTGCTAGAAGAGCAACTCCAACTCAGCTGCAACCTCTTTTACCTGTCAAGAAATCCACATCTGTGCAACTGCAGTGATGGGGGAGAAAGTAGTTCTTGCAGCATAAACTCAGGGTGGGAGTCGGTGCCTGAAACGGTAGCGCTGCCAAACGTAGTAAGCCGCACCAAGAGGACAGTAAAAGGGGGTAATAATCATCATAATAGCTGCACACTATAGAGACTACAACAGGGGATACTGAAAGAGCCCTCTACCAAAATTGGGAGGATAACACCAATATTCCTTGGTTACGGAAACTTTATGGTGCACCATTGGGTCAGCAGGGTGGCCAGTATTATTCGGTATTATCCCGTGATAGCCCTCACTATGGAGGTAAAGAGATATGTATTGATAGACATTGTACTAATGGAGATATGATAGGACGTCTATCTGCCGCTGCATAGCCGACCAATAACTTGAAACGCCATCATTCCCGAAAAGGATTATTGGATAGTGGTGGGTGTCTTGATAGAGACTGCTTCTGATAGAACACTATAAAAACAAATGCTGATGAGAGTTGGGCGTTCACGAAGTGACCAGAACTGTTTGGAGTACCCCCAATGGTGCAATATTGAGCATAGTAGCCCCAAGTAAGGCTTTTGAATACACCCTTAATAATGGGGTTCCCTTCCTTGCCGTAATCGGCAGAATATTCAACTGCAAATACTACATTTGATCAGAGACAGAGGAAAGAGTACCGAGGATAGGAGGTGGAGCAAGATATATATTTGAGTCTCTTGGATATACCTAGTTAACACGTTGGGTATCAAAAAAGAACTCTATAACTAACTTTGGATAAATATAAACAAGGTACACTGGTTTCATACTGAGCTCATATAGTTTTATTGGTACCAAGGTAACATTGTATTTTGTACTGCATGCAAAGGAACTTGTATAGGTCCACAGTTGAAGTTTTAGTATTGTTTTGTTAACGACTAAAATACTCATTGAAATATAACTTTATGCACTGGTGGTGTCTTATTGTGTCCTACATACTTACCCGGACGGACATCGAATCCAGGTGACGGTATCACGAGAAGAGCTGAAAGACAAAGTAGAAAGCAAGGTATTAAAATAGAGTATGTTACTTATTATAAATTAAAGTATACTTAGTATAACTTTACTGGCTTTCCCAAGCAAGCCCGATTATATTTAGTGCTTGGGTGGAGGCACGCCATAGGAGGTAATACAGTAACCCCACATTTAATGTACCATAGAGTAAGGAGGGGTTACAACAGTGACAGAATACAGAGGGGGTGACACAGCGACAGAACACGGGAGGGGGGTGTGACACAGCGACAGAACATAGGGGTGTGTGACACAGCGACAGAACACGGGGAGTGACAAAGCGACAGAACACGGGGGTGGGGAGACAGAACATGGTGGGGTGACACAGTGACAGAACACAGTGGGTGTGACACAGTGACAGACCATGGGGGGGTGACACAGGGACAGAACACGGGCAGTTACACAGTGACAGAAAACAGGGGTGTGTGACACAGCGACAGAGAACACGGGAGGGGTGTGTGACACAGCGACAGAACATAGGGGTGTGTGACAGTGACAGAACATGGGGAGTGACAAAGCGACAGAACACGGGGGCGGGGTGACAGAACATGGGGGGGTGACACAGTGACAGAACACAGGAGGGTGTGACACAGCGACAGAACATGGGGGGGTGACACAGCGACAGAACATGGGGAGTGACACAGCGACAGAACAGAACACGGGGGTGACAGTGACAGAACACGGGGGGGGGGGGGTAACACAGTACATGTGTGGGGGAGATGGGGTACAGTAAGACTTCCGGGTGTCTGCAATATCACAACATCCCGGAGCCTCAGTGGGTATGCTATCCCAGGTGGATCCTGCAGCCTCGTGCCTTTCCCCTGCCCAGTGACCTGAACTGCTGTGCTCTGAGCCCCCCAGGCAGAATGCCAGATTTCTTGCTCAGTGCTGCCTGTCTGTCGAAGACTCTTCGATAAAGCTCCAGGACAAGCGAAACGCGTCAGAGGTTATCGGTGACGAAGGATACCATTATTGTGGACGGTCTATCACGGACATCAGCTCACCAACAGATGATGGCAGTACTTCGTTGGGCAGCTATTGGAAGTTGCAGCAGCGCACATACTGTGGAGAACGGAGACGTACGGTGCCTCCTAGCCGGCTCCTTCCTTATTCAGCATTGCTGACCCTTCACTGGAGAAGCCGCCCCATTCATTATGCAGTGGTGAGCCCGTTATTAACCGTACAGATGGCTTAATTGAGCATATACACGTATCGTTTTGCTACAACAGAGTTTGCCTGCAAACAATCATACAGTGCAACTGTGTAGCTGAAACATATTACTTGGAAAGAACTTTTATCAGGACAATTATTGATATTCCCTGTGGGACTGAAGGGAACTAAGGTTCCATTTTTTCAACATATTCAACAATACCACAGGGTATCGTGCTTATAAAATATTAAATTTATTGATCCACCTCTATATTAGCGGCCAGATTAGCTGGAATTTGAAATTTGAATATACATGTAGTATATAGAATTGCATGCATAGTAATAGGATTTATGGGTGTGGTTTATTGTATACCTTTTAATATTGATTTTTACTATTGAACCGGTGTCAGAATATGCACTTTTTTGATGCAATCTATATATTAAAAATATTTTTATAACTCATTTCATAAGTCTGATCAATTATAGAAATAGTGCAGAGTGAATTTTTGTTAATTCTGGATGTAATCTCTTGTAGCAAGTTGCAACAGGAGATTACTTTTTTATGCGTACACAGGCATAATATTGCACTCTGCAGCTGATTGTCAATTAAAGTTATAGATCACCTAGGATATTTGATTGTTTAATTATATGTGGTATTAGCTTTAGCGCCAAGAGATGTATTGGAGAAGTGATTGATAGCTACGCACATTTGGATTATCATAATGTCTGGTCTCAGGCAGGGATAGACCGCAGTGGCGCAAATCTTTGCATGTTGTCATCCAAACCCGCTTGCTAAATATACACTACTGTGATTGTAGTTAGAAAGATTCTCTGGCAAGCGCAGGGTTTATCAGTGATCTTATATTGGAGGTAAAATGGAATTATTTTCATTAATACTAACAGGAAACCTGCTTGGTTTACACACAGTGGGCACCACTTGCAATCCTTTGGGCTTAAAGTAATGACAAGTGGGGTTGTACTGTAGATGTTCCTGTAAAGCCCAGGTTACCAGTGTACTAGTTTGTGGATGGAGTGGCAATATTAGGGCCAAGACAGATGATCTCTTGCTCTTACTGGTCTCAGTGGATCTGGCACCATGACATAAGAGGGGGTGTAGGACTGCTCTAGCCTTGTCTGATGGAGGGCCGCAATCTCAGCTGTGTCTCTGCAGATTCACTCTGCCATCTACGAATATCTGCTGTTGGCAGAGGTGAAGGGGCTGCCTCACTGGATTGAAGCACCTTGAGACTTGTTAGGCACTGAATTTGTACTTGTGATCTCTACTAGGTGCTACAAGAGAGACTGGCTCTCTGAGTAGTAGCATGCTGGTTCTATATGTGGAAGGCCTGGATAGAAACGTGTAGACCCTTTGTTGTCTAAACAGTACTGGTATGTGCGCACCAGATAGACTTGTTCCTTGGCATCTCTGTGAGTTCCCACAGTTCCAGTCCTGGCTGATCACTTAAAAAAAAAACGAATGTAAGGATTATACAGTATAAGACCTTCCCACTAGTTTTGGGTTGGGTATGGTATGCGGTAGCCGGGATCTCAGCAGTCAGCATACCGACGCCAGAATGCCTGCAAGTGGATGAGCGCAATGAAGCCCCTTGCGGGCTCGCTGCGCTCACCACAGGTTCTATTCCCACTTTTTTGGCTGTCGGCATTGTCATGGACACCCACGAGTGGGAATAGCCCCTGTTAGCTGGGATTCCGGCTGTCGGCATTGTCAGCAGTCGGGATTCCAGTGTCGGTATCATGACCGCAGGGATCCCAACTGCCAGCAATGTAACTGCATCCCATTTTTATTTGTGCATTGCATTTTTTTTGTGCGAGTTTGTGATAACATACTGTATACGTGCTGAGGATACTGTAATGTTAAGTGTTTCTAAATGCATATATGTACAGTATGTATGTATAAGGCAGCTTGCATGGGTGTGGTATAACGGATAGACAATGTCTAGTTAGACAGTCAATAGATAGACACATGTTAGACAGTCAAAAGGTCGACAGGGTAAAAAGGTAGACATGAAAATGGTCGACATAAAAAAGGTAGACACCATGTTTTTTGCATTTTGTGGTTTGTGTGTGGATAGTTTTGTCATCTGGGACCCCCAATTGTAGAAATGCATCCCCTTGCGGGGTTCACTTCACTCACCACGCTTCGGGCTCACTGCGCTCGCCACAAGGTTTGTAACCAACTCTATGCCGACATGGATAGAGAAGGTATGAAAAAGTCCAAATACATGTAAAATTGAAAAAAAAAACCCGTCTACCTTTTTTATGTCGAACATTTTCATGTTGACCTTTTGACCTGTCGTAATATTGTACTATCTACCTTTTTCATGTCGACCTTTTGGCCCTGTCAACATAACATCTGTCTAACATGTGGGGGTAAATTTACTAAGATGTGAGTTCTATTTAAGATGGGATGTTGCCCATAGCAACCAATCAGATTCCACTTCTCATTTATCTAGCACCTTCTAGAAGATAATACCTGGAATCTGATTGGTTGTTATGGGCAACATCCCATCTTAAATAGAACTCCCATCTCAGTAAATTTACCCAGTGGTGTCTATCTATTGACTGTCTAACTAGAGACTGTCTATCTATCATCCGGATACCAGCTTGCTCTAAAATTAACATCCAAGTATCACTTCGCAAAGATTAAGATTTTTTTAAGCTTCCTTTAGGCACAATTGTTCAGTATAGTTAAGAACTTGGCAACAAGGCAATTACCTTCAGATAAAGGTGGAATTATCCTGTAGGAGCAAAGAGAGAATGACAACGTTAAAATAATTCACTAACTTAGCTCTAGTTTGTCAGCAGTTTCCTGTAAAACTGGACGTGCCTGAGCTGTTCTTCAGCCCCAAGCGGACTTTATGACTGTTGGAAAGGTGTGTGAACAGGCTTGAGGCTATAGCAGAGTTTCTGCACACACCAGGCGATGTCTCACAACTATTATCAGCTCAGTTACTTAACCAGTGGAGTGGTTTTATTAAAGATTAAGCAGGTACAGCCGTACTCACTGTTATACACACTGGTAGATGGAGAAGAGTGGGTGGTCATACAGCTCATTAGCTGGTGAGTGTATGTAGGTACAAGGTACAGGGCAGGATAGTGGAACAGTAGTTATATAGCAGGTAAACATGGGTCTTAGTGCAGACTACCGTCTGCCACCGTGGCACTCTCACACAGTCCCAAAATGGCAACCCACATGCTCTGTTGTAGCCACAGTGGCCATTTTGGTATAGGAAATGAAACTTCAATGGAGGAGTGGCAACATGGAGTCTGTGTAGTACTGCACTCCTCTTTCAACACCCCTCCTCACAACAAGGTTCTCCATGTTACAAAAACATTTAAATAAGGATTTTTTTGCAGCGACCTGAAAAAGCAACTGGGTTAGACAAATAAGAAAACATCAACATATCAAGTGACATCAACATATCAAGTGACTTTGATCCATTATTCTTGATAGACACATTAGCAAGAGTTCCCTCACTGACAGCATGGACCACTACAACAGTCCCTTGACTCATCAACTCTGGACTGTTGTCACTCTCACAGTTCTGGATTTGTTCCTCACTTGTGGCCTTTAAACCTTGCAAAGTTATTTTACCTATTTTGGACTTCTACTCGCACCAATCTGATTTTGACTTTGGCTTCTGGATGTCTTGAGGCTCACTGAATACAATATTTGCAAATCCTTCATACAGGTACCTCTTACATCCTTTTCCATCAAATTCCTAGCTCTGACCTAGTATTTTGAACCCAGCTCAGATCCCGTTTCCACAGCACGGTCATTAAATTGCATAGTCATTTACATAAATAGCTGACATTTTTCTGCCAAATCCATGTCTCCATGTCTTTATTTTAATTATTTAAGTACAGTATTATGTTTGATTATATGTTGATGCACGCACAGAGCAATCCTCAGCCAAAGGGCGTAGCCAGAACTTTGTGGGCCCCATAGCAACATTTTGAAGGGGTCCCCATCCCATTGCTTCTAGTGAAACACGTTTCTGCAGCAGTTGTTCATTTTATGCCCTATAAAAGTGCCCTAGTTCATTTTCTGGACCATAGTAGAGCCTTATTTAATGTTATACCCCATAGTAGTGCCCTAGTTTCTTTTATGAATCGCAGTAGTGCTTATGTTTACCCTATGTCACATTTCAGAGCTGCCAGTATACATTATGCCGCACAGTATCCCCAATTCACATTATGATATATAGTGTTGCCCGTTCATATTGTGCCACATTACAGTGCCCCGGTTCATATTATATAACATTAAAATGCCCCCAGTTCATTTTATAATATACTACAATGAGCAGGACAAGGGGCATACCTAGATATATTGCAGGCCCCAAGGAAAAAGTTTGAAAGGACCCCTACGTACCACCCAATGGCAAAAAATGTATATAACACATGTAACTGTGACAGGGAAGGTGGCCTCTCTCAGCTCTGGGCCCCATAGCAGCTGCACTGCCTGCACCTATATTAGCTACGCCCTTGCCTCAGCCAATAGGAGGTTTATGCAGAAACTTTTGTAATGATCCAAACACACAAAAAATCACCTTCTTCGGCAGGCTTAAGGTAGTTGCTTATAGACTGTGTATTCGGTGTTTTGGGGGTTTGCTGGTGTTGTTGGAGAGTCATAATAACTATTCCCTCTCCTGTACCGGGGATAAGTATGCTCATGTAAGGTTGGGTCTTGGGGGGGTCATTCCGAGTTGACCGCTAACTGCTTTTGGTCGCTGCGCAGCGATCAGCCCAAAAAAAGGCACTTCTGCGCATGTGGCGCAATGCGCACGCACATCGTACTATTGCACCGAATGATGTAGTTTCACACAAGGTCTAGCTAAGCTTTTCAGTCGCACTGGTTGCCGCAGAGTGATTAACAGGAAGAGGGCGTTTCTGAGTGTCAACTGACCGTTTTCAGGGAGTGTTCGAAAAAATGCAGGCGTGCCAGGAAAAACGCAGGCGTGGCTGGGTGAACGCAGGGCATGTTCGTGACGTCAGAACAGGAACTAAACCGTCTGAAGTGATCGCAAGCGCTGAGTAGGTCTGGAGCTACTCTGAAACTGCACAAAATTATTTTGTAGCTGCTGTGCGATCCTTTCATTCGCACTCCTGCTAAGCTAAAATACACTCCCAGTGGGAGGCGGCATAGCGTTTACACAGCTGCTATAAACTGCTAGCGAGCGAACAACTCGGAATGATCCCCTTGGTACAGTGATTGTATGGAGTTCCTTTGCATAATAACAAACAGATCCAGTAACGCCATATGTATATTCTGTAATTCTCTTTGGTGGGGTGTGATACAGGATCCCGGCATTCTGACAATAAGAATGCTGTTGGGGATGAGTTAATTATGTTACCCTAATTGATTACCCTGGTTACAATAAAACAATTTTTGCTACCAGTTTACATGCAATGGATATTTTCAGTTATAGGGGGGTATTCAATTTGGTCCAGACTTTTTGGCTAGCCGAAAAATCCCGACCCTGCTATTCAATGCCGGCTGTTTCCGAACAGTATTCTGACAATGCAGATTCGACTTGATATCAAGTTGAATCTGCATCAGCGGTAAACTGTCGAAAACAGCCGCGTTTTTGACAAAAACATGTGGATCGGCAAGCAACTCGCTGATCCACGTGTTTTCCGACAGTGTTGTTTTTTTGACAGTCGAAGAAAAGGCACTTATATTGAAAAACTGTCGAAAAGTGAGTGCAGTTTTTCTAACTGTCGGAAAAACCGGCACCAGTTGAATACCCCCCTTAATGAAAAGAACACCTGAGCATATATTAAATTAACACAGCAGTGATAGTGTACATGCCTGTGGCCTGCTCCCTCCTACACTCTAGCTACACTCTGCGACAAATACCATTTTTGTGTTTGTTTTACCGCTTTAGGGGCTTAACTGTGTTTGTGATTTTTATAATTAACGTAGTGTATTATATTTTTGATTAAAAAAAAGGATTGCAATTTTTTTTAACGAATGTAATGTTATATGTTTAATATAAAAAAGCTTACACATATTATTTTTTTGCAAAGCGGGGGTCTCAGTAGGTTGTGTCGTCTCTGGATCATCATCAGGGCTCTCTGACTCCTAATCAAAGGTGTGGGTCATCAACTCAGCAGAGGAATCGAGCTAGCTGTTGTCTGTATGGTCATCAGAAAGCAGCTGTGTGTGGTGATGCAGGGCAGGGTTGGGTGCTGGGCACGCTTTGCTGTCCAGTCTGGATGCATTCCCCGCAGACTTGGGATTGCTGGAGGCAGAGATGGATTATGACAGGCTGACAGGATAGGTTAGCGCAGAGTTCCCAACCATGCTGTACAGTGGCGAATTGGGTTTGGAAACCAGCCCAGGACATTTCTGGTAGCAGCCCTAAAGAGGGCGGGGTCTGTTGAAGAGGCGGGTTCTGTCGAGAGGGGCACGATTAGGCTAATGTCGCTACAATGCCCTTCCCTGATGTACATCTGTGCATCCAAATATGCAAGGACTGGCGCCCCCTGTCAATGTCTACAGATGCTGCAGTCATGCTTTGTGCGTATTTAGATGCCACCGTTGGTCGCACCATCAAAATCGTATGCTAGGTGCAGATCATCCGTCTGAGTATGGCCTCCAATGTGAGTGATTCAGCGTCTCTATCAGCAACACTCCCACATTACGTTACATCTGCAGCTGATTAGCCAACCCCCTGCAGCCGCCTAGTAACGCCCAACACATTTCTAATACACTACTTTGTGCATACGTCGGAATCTGTACTGCACATCTGTACAAACACCAACAGGATGTATGTGTGGTACAACTCAGATGAAAACCATCACTCTACTGCATTTAACATCAGCACTGGTCCGACTCCAATCAGGCCTATGATGCTGTATACTATGCCATAGTGATGCTTGCTGTAGAAAATAACTACAAAGTGTCATGCATATTTACATAATATCAGTCCCCTTCTATTTGCTGATCTCACTCATTCTAAAAAACATTCAGAGGTGCAATAAATAGAAAATAGAAATTACCAATAAAACAACAAAGCAGATGTTAAATATTCTGTCTGGCAATGACAATAGCATCACTCACAGAAACACTGCTCCCTGAGAGCCAGTGCCAGATTAAGGTCCACATCGGCCTGGAGCTGAAATTTATGAAGGGCCTATTATGGGCTGCCTCAAGGGGTGTGACCAGCGCCGCAGGGGTGTTAATAGTAATATGGGGGTTGTGACCAGTGTTGTGGAGGTGTGGTCTGCACAGGGGGTGTGGCCTGTACCGTAGGATGGGACTTGCACCTACCTTCAAAAACCTCAAACCCCCCCCCCCCTTCTCTTATATTAATAGTGTAATGTGACACTCTACAAATGAACGATCTTGTTAGCGTGACCGAAATATGGCAGAAAGAAATGTTTAATTTTGAAGGGCAACATTTTGAGTGCAATGCATTGCTATAACTGTGTGGCATATTATGAATTGTGGGCACTAGAGTGTGGTATAGTATTTATGGGGTTCAGTCATAATGTCAACAATCACGTCAACAGTTATGTCAACATTGTTGAATGTCGGTATGGAACATGTCGACATCTACAAAATGGCAACATGTTCACAATGTTGGCATATGAAAAGTCAGCACTGTGAAGAATGCTAAAATTAGGATTAGGCTGCGGGTGGAGGATTAGGGCTAGTGACTCACTGCCGAAATTCTGCATCGGCTGACACCCTGAAGACACCAACACACTACTGGACCATTAGACACTGCAGTAGCTGCCAGACCATGTAAGGACAATGCTGCACGACTGGGACTGTTATGTTGACATTCTAATTATGTTAATGTATCATCAATGTCAACATACCAAACCTATATTTATAAAGAAATGTTTAAATCTTTCCCATTCATCCCCCTAAATCAGACCATCCCGCATGCCCCTTCAATCCCCATGAGACATGCCCCTTCAGCGGGTATAGCTTTCCCTGCATGCCATTAGACCACAATTCATGCCCCTGTAATACCTCACAACTTAAATGGACAGAGAGGGATAAAAAAACAACAACTGTTCACCAGAGATGGGATATGAAGACTGCCACAACAGGGAAGCAACGGTGGCGGGTTTATGTGGACTGCCACAACAGGGAAGCAACGGTGGCAGGTTTATGTATAGGTACAGGGTCTCTGCTGCAGTCAGAGATGTACTGGGCACACTTACTCCAACGTTGGTGTCACTGTTGATGTCTTGAATTATAAATACATTATTTAAGGACTTCGAGTGCCGCTGTACTTCTTCAGTGTCATGGCTATACCAGGGCACCGGAGCAGCAGTACCCCAATACAGAGGGAGTGCCGGTCCGATAGGAAATTGTGTGTATATATATATATATATATATATATACATATACTGCTCAAAAAAATGAGGGAACACTTAAACAACACAATGTAACTCCAAGTCAATCACACTTCTGTGAAATCAAACTGTCCACTTAGGAAGCAACACTGATTGACAATCAATTTCACATGCTGTTGTGCAAATGGAATAGACAACAGGTGGAAATTATAGGCAATTAGCAAGACACCCCAAATAAAGGAGTTGTTCTGCAGGTGGTGACCACAGACCACTTCTCAGCTCCCATGCTTTCTGGCTGATGTTTTTGGTCACTTTTGAAAGCTGGCGGTGCTTTTACTCTAGTGATAGCATGAGACGGAGTCTACAACCCACACAAGTGGCTCAGGTAGTGCAGCTCATCCAGGATGGCACAATAATGCGAGCTGTGGCAAGAAGGTTTGCTGTGTCTGTCAGCGTAGTGTCCAGAGCATGGAGGCGCTACCAGGAGACAGGCCAGTACATCAGGAGACATGGAGAAGGCCGTAGTAGGACAACAACCCAGCAGCAGGACCGCTACCTCCGCCTTTGTGCAAGGAGGAACAGGAGGACCACTGCCAGAGCCCTACAAAATGACCTCCAGCAAGCCACAAATGTGCATGTGTCTACTCAGACGATCAGAAACAGACTCCATGAGGGTGGTATGAGGGCCCGACGTCCACAGGTGGGGGTTGTGCTTACAGCCCAACACCGTGCAGGACGTTTGGCATTTGCCAGAGAACACCAAGATTGGCAAATTCGCCACTGGTGCCCTGTGCTCTTCACAGATGAAAGCAGGTTCTCACTGAGCACATGTGACAGAGTCTGGAGACGCCAAGGAGAACGTTCTGCTGCCTGCAACATCCTCCAGCATGACCGGTTTGGCAGTGGGTCAGTAATGGTGTGGGGTGGCATTTCTTTGGGGGGCCGCACAGCCCTCCATGTGCTCGCCAGAGGTAGCCTGACTGCCATTAGGTACCGAGATGAGATCCTCAGACCCCTTGTGAGACCATATGCTGGTGCGGTTGGCCCTGGGTTCCTCCTAATGCAAGACAATGCTAGACCTCATGTGGCTGGAGTGTGTCAGCAGTTCCTGCAAGACGAAGGCATTGATGCTATGGACTGGCCCGAACGTTCCCCAGACCTGAATCCAATTGAGCACATCTGGGACATCATGTCTCGCTCCATCCATCAACGCCACGTTGCACCACAGACTGTCCAGGAGTTTTCGGATGCTTTAGTCCAGGTCTGGGAGGAGATCCCTCAGGGGACCATCCGCCACCTCATCAGGAGCATGCCCAGGCGTTGTAGGGAGGTCATACAGGCACGTGGAAGCCACACACACTACTGAGCCTCATTTTGACTTGTTTTAAGGACATTACATCAAAGTTGGATCAGCCTGTAGTGTGTTTTTCCACTTTAATTTTGAGTGTGACTCCAAATCCAGACCTCCATGGGTTAATAAATTTGATTTCCATTGATAATTTTTGTGTGATTTTGTTGTCAGCACATTCAACTATGTAAAGAACAAAGTATTTAATAAGAATATTTCATTCATTCAGATCTATGATGTGTTGTGTAAGTGTTCCCTTTATTTTTTTGAGCAGTGTATATATATATATATATATATATATATATATATATATATATATATATATGGAACACAATTTCTGAGGGCGCTAATATTAGTCGGAATCAGAAATATTAAAGAACAGTAGAAAATATGTAAAGTTTATTCACAATTTCCACATGACAGACATAATCAAAACTATCCACATAGGGAATAGTTCTAATTTAATCAAGCAGAATTTTCTTGCCAAATAGTTGTTCAAAAAAGGTGATGTATGTATCAAGAAGACACAGAAGGGTACCTCCCTTGGTCACAATAACAGCTATGTGTTACCATTTATTGCTACATACTTGTGGTCTGATGGATATATGGACTGTGAAACAATGTTTCTTTATATAACAACACTGTTACCGCAATAGAGGATTCTAAAATAGGAATCCCTTTGTATTCAGCATTGTGATTAGCACACACCTGATATGCATGTCTGATTATCAAGATATAGGTGAGAGTGAGAGTGAGATATAGGTGAGAGTAATAGAGATAGGCCCCACACATGCCGATATTCTGAAAGATATGAACGATCTCGTTCATAAATGAACGAGAACTCGTTCATATCTTTCAGTGTGGAGACTCCAGCGATGAACGATGCGCGTCCCCGCGCTCGTTCATCGCTGATCTCCCGTCGGCTGTGCATGCAGGCCAATATGGACGATCTCGTCCATATTTGCCTGCACTTCAATGCAGCCGGGTGACGGGGGGAGTGAAGAAACTTCACTCCCCCCGTCACTGCCCCCCCGCCGCCGGGTTGCTCGTCGGCCGTATCGGCCGTCGGGCACCTCGGCGGCGCATCGCCAAGTGTGTAGGGCCCCTGAGAGTTTCAGAAAGTGAGAGATTTGGTAAGGTTTTTAAAGTGGCAATTATTTACACTGCAAAACCAGGTTGATCTTGCTGTGTAAATGATTGCCACTTTAAAAAAAACCTGCAAAACCTTACCTCACTTTCTGAAACGCTTAAGGGGGGTACTCACAGAGCGATCGCTGCTTAAAATCTAAGCAATCTGACTAGATTGCTTAGATTTTAAGCATGATCTCTCCGTGTGTACCCCTCACAGCGACAGCGGTGTGCAGCCCCGTGCATCGCTATCGCTGTTGTTAGATCTAGCAGGTCGCTCAATCTAGCAGCCCCCCCCCCCCCTACCGTCTCCCCCTGCACGCTCAGCACACATCGCGCTGTGCTGAGTGGGGGGAAAGATGTGTGCTGAGCAGTTCGCTCAGCACACATCTCTCCTCACGGCCCTTTACTCTGTTACATTTGGCCCCATGTGTTTTATATGGGTGGTCTTCAGTATGCCGACTGACGGGATCCCGGCACACAGTATACCGGAGCCGGAATCCCGACAACCGGCATACCGACACTTATTCTCCCTCGTGGGGGTCCACGACCTCCCTGGAGGGAGAATAAAATAGCGTGGCGTGCGTAGCACGCCACCGTGCCCGTAGCGTGGCGAGTGCAGCGAGCCCGCAAGGGGCTCATTTGCGCTCGCCACACTGTCGGTAAGCCGGTGGTCGGGCTCCCGTCGCCGGTATGCTGGTCGCCGGGAGCCCGACCGCTGGCATATCATACTGAACCCGTTTTATATCTGTGTAAATCCTTATACTGCACTGGTTGAATCTACAGTATTTGTACTGATATTTTTCTGGCTACTGAATTCCGTTTGTATTGTGGATATTTGTATCCCGGATGATTAGATTATGTTTGTAATATTTTGCAATATTTTAAAACGAGATACTTTATCACAAGACTCCATACGGAGCAGAGTTTGTGGCACATACTGTATTATTATCTACACTGGTTCCAATTGTTTGGACTGATATTTAGTAAACTGAAAAACCTCTAAATATATTATAGTTCTATTCCACACGGAACTGTGGCTGTGGTTTATGTACTGTATGTCTACAGTACATGTTCATATTCTTATCTTGTTTTGTCAATTCATTTAACTTTAGAAATAAAAGTAAAATTTTAAAAAGTCAATATATTGTTTCTAATGAGTTCCCCCTCAAAAAATTAGAGTCCCTTTTCTCTCTTTTTGTTCACTCTGTTAGATCACAGCAGCAGGCAACTCAGTCTGTTTGTTTTCACTTTTTTTAAAGTTTTCTGGAGGCGGAGCAGTCAGTGGTGACTGACTGCCCGGGCTTTGCAAAGGCTTATGGGGGAACTGCTGCTGCAGCAGCTCCCTCGGCGGCCATGTTTCCTTTGTCCTTATTTAGTTTCTGAGCATGCGCAGAAGGTCTCAGCGCAGCGGCCTGGAGATAGGGTGACGGGTGGCTTCTGAGGGGACAACGGACCGGCCAACCAGGATCCGGTCTGGCGTCCCAATCTGCCCCGATGCTGTAACAAAGATCATAGTACTGCATACCTACCAACATGACCCTCTCCAGGAGGGGACAGAATACTCTGCTTCTGGACTTCCCTCTTAATTCAGGATTGCCATCACCTGCGCTGAAACACCTTTCTTATCCATTTACCTGTTCAAAACAGGAGCCAGCAATCATACATCATACCCTCCAACATTTTACACAGAAAAATCGGTACAATCCTAAAAAGGGGCGTGGTTGCGGGTAAAGGGGGCGTGGCCACACCCCTTTTCCTATACTTTCAATGGAAGTTTGGAGAGCCAAAAATCGGTACAGACCATGAAAAAAAGGTACTGTACCTATTAAAAAGGTACAGTTGGAGGGTATGCATACATTAAGAGAAAAGTCCAGAAGCAGAGCATTGTGTCCCTCCTGGAGAGCAGTGCCAGATTAAGGTCCGCATGGGCCTGGAGCTGAAATTTATGAAGGGCCTATTGCAGTGGTTCCCAAACTGTGTGCCAGCTCTCCAAACTCTGCATCAGCGTGGCGGCATCCCCTCTCAGAGTCTCTGGTTGATGACATCACCAGCCAGCGCCCAGGAAGCTCCAATAAGCTTTTGCAGTTATCCGGATCATATAACCCAGATAAGATCCAATTTCACTGCAACATTACCAGGTTATTCCCATGTAGAACCCTGCTTGAGATCAAGGAAAGGATGCAGGGTCACTCAAACTGGGACTTGTTTTGGGGAGCCGTTCCAAGTGAGCCCACACAGCAATAACCTGGGTTTTTAAGGCAGTGGAATATATTGGTATTAGATGGCTTGCCAATAATTTAATCTTGCAGATAGCCTTTTCTGTGGCTGAACTTCCATGCTAGTAGTCTCTGTTTCAGATACATCTCCAGTTGCTGGCATGTCCAGTGACACATATTTGTTCTGCATACCAAAGTTCAGCTTTTCTGTGACTCAACAAGCTTTTTGGTACCTGGATTTAATAATGTTTAACCTTTGCTGATGCATTTCACTATTTTGAATCCAGTTCATGTGTACATAGCAGAGATAGATTTAGACCTCATTGGGCCCTAAGCAAGACACTGATTTTGGGGCCCCTTTCTCAAACAATCCATAGCACTATATGGGTATAATTCATGATTGTACACTGTGGCCGATGTTCACACAATTGATTATTGGCAGACTGCTCATGTGCAGTGATTGTCAAGGTGCCTTTGAGATCTCTCTTGTAGTGAGGAGTGTGTGTGTGTGTATGTGTGTCGATCTCTACAGCTATTGCTATATAATAATATAGTGCAATTGTAACGCACCCCCAAACCCAGTGTATGCCACCCCTGACCCCCCTGGGTGCAGTAGGTGGATGGTAGGGTATTTTCATACTTAAAATAACCTTGCAGCCAACCGCAGAAGCACCAGCACTTACCTGACACCTGAGGTCTTCAGCAGTGCACTCTCTCTGGGAGCATCCCTTCCGGCTCCTCTCTCTGTGCGTGTGACATCATCGCGTGTGTCATAACTTCACATGTACAACACACTGAACAGGAAGGAGGACACAGGCAGGGGCAGATTGGGATGGAAAACCGGCACAGGAAATTCTGAAGCAGCCCTAAATGAGCACTTTCATCCAGGCCCTAAGCGGCCGCCTTGGGTACAGAGCAGTAAATCCGCTACTGGTACATAAGACATACTTCCAAAAGTTCTGAGATGTTTTACACTTGGTTCTCTCTTTGACCAGGCTTTAATAGGTGATTTTCCTTTAGAGCAAATATAAGAGAATGTTTTCTGAGATAAGCCACCATTGACACGGCTTCAGCCCAAACCTGTTTGTCTAGGCCTGCATGCTTCGGCATACATCTTGCTTTTTCCATCAGTGTACAGTTTGCCCGTTCACTGACACTGTTTTTCTCAGGAATTATAGGTAATGGTCAGTTGATGCTCTATTCCATTAAGAATAACTCTCTGTTTAGGTATTCTCCACCGTTATCAGATCTCATGGTCTTGATTCTGTGATGGTTTGAATTTTTACAAGTCTCTTGTAGTCTGCAACCTTTGCTACTTCAGATTTCTGATGAAGAACACATCCAGTATGTCATTCTTGCAAAGTCATCAATGAATATCACAAAGTATATTTATCCACTTACTGACTTTACTTCCATTGGACCACACACATCTGAATGCACTATCTCAAGTGGTTTTGTAGCTCTGCTTACTTAACTTGGAAATTGTCAGACAATTTTTCTTCCCCTTACTATACAGCTCTCATATACTCTCACAACAGTGTCGGAACTAGTGAGTGGTGGGCCCAGGTGCAACAACCTGCTGTGGACCTTCATACCCCAACGCCAAATCAGAGTATTTTTGTACGTCTAGGGCACATGCCCAAATGAGGGTGTGGCCTTGCGGGGAAGAAGCAAGGCCTAGCGGTACACAGGGTATATCAGGACTGTTCATGTATAATGCAAAATAGTCATCAATAAAATCAGCATAATCCTGATTTGATTGAAAACTATTTTGCATTGTACAGTACATGAACAATAGTGATACCCTGTGTGGTATGTATGCTATATACGTAGGGAATGGCTTGTGGCTGACAATAATAAAATATGTGGACAAATATAAGCAAATCCTGTCCCTCACCACATAATTGAACCTAAGGATGATATTTAAACATAAATTTACTTAATATAATATTTTTTAAACAATTTCTCAATAACAAACTTTTGGCGTGGGGGTGCCGTGAAAAAAATCCTGATGCTCCAAGGCTCCGTGATTCCAGAAATTTTGGGAACCAATGCTTTAGGCAATCTCAACCCTTTTTGAACCTTAGTTCTTTGTAAAGACATTCATATCATACCTGTATGTCTGGCTACACAAAAAAGCTGCATTATTTGAGGCAAGGGCACACAGTTGGCTGACTACCAACAATGAGAGTGCCGAACCAGCTGCTCCAACATTTATATATATATATATATATATATATATATACTGTTTATATATATATATATATATATATATATATATATATACATACACACTGTATATACTGTATGTGTGTGTGTGTGTATATATATATATATATATATATATATATATATATACACTGTATATACACCTTTTAGTGCTGGTTGCTTTTTAAATTGTGCTAATAACTAATAATATTTTTTAGTTAGATTAAGCTGAAAGTTATAAAAAAAATCTTCAAAAACTGTGTGCAAGTGTACCTAGAAGAATTGATGCTGTTTTGAAAGCAAAGGAAGGTCACACCAATATTAAATTGATTTAGATTTCTACTCTGTTCATTCACTTTGCATTTTGTTAATTGATAAAAATAAACTATTAACATTTCTATTTTTGAAAGCATTCTTACTTTGAAGCATTTTCCCACACCTGCCTAACACTTTTGCACAGTATTGTACATACATAGTGCATACACACATATATAGATCTACACATAAATACTTAGCCCATACACACATATATATATATATAGTGCATATGTGACACCCACCAAGGTAAGTATTGAAGAAGCCTTACAGGGATATAAATATCCTGGGGGTGGCTCCCAGGTAAGCTAGCCCTCTGTCTGGATGCGTTTTAGTATGAGCTTTTATCATGAGGCCTTACTGTAGACAAATCACATGGCTCTATGTGGGCACTGCCATTATGTAGTGTTAGGACTGCTGATATCGGAGAAGCCTTGGCGCGGCCCAGCAGCTAAACATGTCTTTGCAAATGCATGCAACCAATTCCTCTGAAATTCTATTACCAGATAGGTTCAGGTATGGTTACAGGTCATTTTTAGTGTGCTGGGGGATACCAGTGTGTGGAAAAAGCACCCCCCCCCCCCCTGTCTGCTGTTTGTTTGTGACCCCTCCCCTTTTCTAGCATCTGATATATAATTATCTCCGGGAATGATTGAGCAACTACAAATGTTTGATTGCATATAAATATCAAAAGAGAAATTCGAGATACGTGAATTTATCAATTGTGATACCACATACTGCGTCTACGTGCTGCAGTGCCCTTGTGGCCTGCAGTACGTAGGTCGCACTACTCGTTCAATTAAAACTAGGTTTAGAGAACACAGACTAAATATTCTCAAACAATATTCTAACCATAGTGTGTCTCAACACTTTTCTAATGTTCATCAAGGTAAGATAGATGGGTTAACTATGACAGGGGTTCAACATGTGAAGACCACCATTCGTGGGGGTGACAGGTACCGCAAGTTGTGCGAGAAAGAAGCCCTATGGATATTCCAATTAAGAACATTGGCCCCTGCAGGGTTGAATGAGTGCATAGATTTTGAATCATTTGCCAACTAAGGACTGTCTGGAACCCTCTTGGAAATGTGTAGGGAGTGGTGGTCTAGCAGTTACAGGCCATTCCCAGAGTGCACATTTGAAGAGAAGACCGACTATCCTTATATTGGAAGACATTCATAAAGAAAAAATAAAAAATAAAAAATAAAAATAAAAATAAAGATAAAAATAAAAATAAAAATATAAATTAAGATATAATAATAAAAATTAGACAGTATGTGTTGAGCTTGTTTTTAAAATAAGTAGAGTGGTTAGTCTGTATTAGAGTAAAAAAACACCTCTGTTTCATCATATAAATGTAAACTTATAGAATATGGGTATAAGAATGCTCCCTTAAATTTGGGGTCATAGAAGCATTATCATCTGTATTATTAAAAACGAAGAAATTTATTTAGAAGTAAAACAGTCTGGAGGTAGATTATCAGTTTACCATAGTTAGACTAACTAGTTTAATTAGTTCGAGGTCCGGACGAAATAAGACTTAATGTGATGTGATAAGATTGCCCCATATTTTATGTGTATATATTTTTTGGTGTGCAGGCAAATATAATATATGCATTTTTATAGTGTACGCAATAAAGATTGTATTTGACTAAAGGATGAAACATTGACAGATGGAATAGTTGCTTGAGATTCTCCATATAGTTGTATTGTTTACCATCTCTATACATGCATATAAAAATGTAACATTCTATCAAGTAGCTACATAGCCTGGAGGTAGAGTCTTGGTTTACTATAGCTAGAGTACCCAGTTCGATTCCCGAATGACTTATATATATATATTTTTATTATTTTTTATTTTTTATTATTATATTTTTTTCTTGTTTATATATATTCTCTTTTTTATATATTTTACTATTACCATGATTATGATGAATTATTGAACAAAAATAGGATATTTTACTATGCTTAGAGATAATATTTATGTGATTGTATATTGATTATTATCCTGCTATTTCTGAAAGATGTGTTTATAGACAGACGGGCAGATGAAAGGTTAATGTGAATCTTTTAATTAAAGAACAGGTGAGCTAAGAGGTGGATCAGGAGGTGGATCTTAGACAGGTGTTACTATTTTAGGTGGATGATTGCACCAATTGAATTGAGGCTGCTATATATAAAAAGGGCTCTATTGTCTAAAAATCATTACTCTATGAGGAAGCTTCAATTAGAAGCGAAACGCGTCAGAGAAGGAGCCCTGTGTGACCTAACGGACGTTTGACAGTAGGTCTTATTGATATACAACACTGCCTGAGACCGATAAGCGGGAGACGGGAGGACGCGCTATATGCGGCGGCTTGAGGACGGGAGCAGAATCATCTTACCAGCGCCTGCAGTGCGCAAAGCTCCGGGAGCCGGATACAACCTCCATCCCCTAATGCGAAGTAAGGTGTGTGTGATGACCTGACACAGCAGAAGACGGAGTACACCATTCACGGACAGTGATAACCGGGAGTTCTACATAGGTGCTTGCTGTGCACCAAACCCCAGGTGACATTTATCTTCTCCGTGCTGTTTGGAGATTTCTCCATGTATAAAAGGACCATTTACAACTGATATAGTGGTTCGATTTACCTACTTGGTACACACCTAATCTCATTTCTATGAGCATAACTAATGGGACTGCTTCATGTTGAAAATACCAAATAAAGGACACTGTCAACGTATGAATATTGAATAGTCATATATGGTCACAATTAATTATATGATCCACCTCTTATGCTTAATTAGTAAAGTATAGTATTTATCTTTTTATGTGTATGCGCATACATAACTATTTATTTTTATGTTTATTGTTTATAATTTATTTTACGGATATTAAATCTATTTCAATCATTAATTAAGTGTTCTCAAGTCATGTTACCTTTAATTTAATAGCGCAAGAGGTTAACTAGAATCTTTTTTTGCTACACCTGGTTTTAATCAGGTGTAATTACGTTGGCCACTTCCACAGGCCATTTTACCTTGTTTGCGGCTATTTAAATTGTATGAGTTATAAGAGAATTATTTATTTATTTATACATTATTTATAATTGTTGATAGCGCCTGACATCAGTACTAATATAAATATCAATGTCAGATACACTATATATATATATATATATATATATATATACACTGTTTATATATATATATATTAGGGCTGGGCAAGTTAACGCGATAATATCGCGTTAACGCATTAGCTAATTAACGGGCGACAATTATTTTAACGCGCACCGGCAGCTGCCTTGGAAGGACAGAGGCTAAGCCGCAGCGCTATTCTAACTACAATGCCGTCCGTGAGCCAATCGGAGGTCACGGACCGGCAGCCAATCAGGAGCTGCCATTTGGCAGCTACTGATTGGCTGCCAGCCCATGACCTCCGATTGGCTCACGGACGGCATTGTAGTTTGAATAGCATTGCAGCTCTGTTCCTCCTTGCCGTGGCTGCCTGGCGGTTCGCAGGCAGCTGGCCCAGTCCCGATCTTTGCTGCTGCCTCCCGGGTCCCCTCAAAATTTAAGTTTTGTAGAATGCAGGGGGGAGGAATGGGCAGCAGTGCAAGTATGCGGGAACTTAGATATCTGGCACTGGGGGGGGGGATGTATACCTGGCACTGGGAGCATATCTGGCACTGGGGGAACTTGTGTACCTGGCACTGGGGTATAACTGGCACTGGGGGCATATCTGGCCCTGAGGGGCATGTATACCTGGCACTGGGGGCATATCTGGCCCTGGGGGGCATGTATACCTGGCACTGGGGGCTTATCTGGTACTGGGGGATATCTGGCACTGGGGGCATATCTGGCTCTGGGAGGACATGTGTACCTGGCACTGGGGGCATATCTGGCACTGGGAGGACATGTGTACCAGGCACTGGGGGTATATCTGTCACTGGGGGGCATGTATACCTGGCACTGGGGGAACATCTGTCACTGGAGGGGCATGTATACCTGGCACTGGGGGCTTATCTGGCACTGGGGGATATCTGGCACTGGTGGGACATGTGTGGTGCATACAGTAGTTAGCTGCAGGCAGCCATGGAGACCGTGACAGCGCCGGTGCCATTTCAAGTGTATTGCTGGCCACCAGCGAGCCAATAGGAACTTGAGTACTGGCAGCCAACCAGGAGCGCAATACACTACTTTTGAATTCATTATTGAATCTTGCGCATAACAATTCGATTAATCGCGATTAATCTATGAAAATCATGCGATTAATCGCGATTAGAAATTTTAATCGTTGCCACCACTAATATATATATATATATATATACACACTGTATATACTGTATATGTGTGTGTGTGTATGTATATATATATATATATATATATATATACTGTATATACAACTTTTAGTGCTGGTTGCTTTTTTTTTTTTTTTAATTCTTTATTTTTCATTTTGTAATATAGAACATTTTTCCAAATATGTCAACACACATATCAAAAATAGAGCGTATACAACAGTCTCATATCTTGTCAGCTGTAAATATACAAAACATCAATAAATGGTTGCGAAAACAGAAATTAACAGATTCATATACGTTATCCTAAACCGTGCAACGTTCATAAAAAGTTACAGAATCTGGAATAAAGAGCAACCTCGGAGCAATATTGCATAGTAACACAGTATTTAGACAAAGTGTGAGGTCGCAAAAAACCATCAAAAACAGACAAAAAGAGGGGGGAGACAAGGGAAAGAAGGGAGGAAGGAGAAGAAAAATGGGGGGGGGGGGGGCAACAAGCCACGGACGTAAAGACATTTAGAGGGCAGTATGAGGGCCCCATGGGCTTCCATTTTCAGTGTGTATTCAGGGTGCATAGTCAGCATAGGTCTTAGTGGTCTTAAAGTCAATCCAAAGAAACCAGGTTGCCACATAGTCCGAATATTTGTCTAAGGCAGCAGAATAAACATCTTCCATGTACATATAGAAGTC
Source organism: Pseudophryne corroboree (assembly GCF_028390025.1). Lineage (NCBI taxonomy): Eukaryota > Metazoa > Chordata > Amphibia > Anura > Myobatrachidae > Pseudophryne > Pseudophryne corroboree. The sequence goes on along the minus strand of NC_086453.1, from coordinate 81,055,814 downwards.
AATGCGCTGGAACCACTCCCATATTGTCGGTGGGTTAGTGGATTTCCAATGCACCGGGAGTATAGCTCTTGCCGCATTATTTAAATGCTTAAGAAGGGATTTCTTGTAGCGAGAAGGGGTTATATCTGAATGTGATAGTAGCCAGAAGTCCGGACCCAGTGGGACCTGGCTTCCCAAAATCTTTGTTGATAGGTCCATAATTGTGTTCCAAAATGGGATAATTAATGGACAGTCCCACCATATGTGGATCAATGTGCCAGTATCCTTACTGCATCTCCAACATAGGGGAGAGACTGAGGGGTAAATTTTATGTAAGAGAGACGGGCATCTATACCATCTAGTCAGTAATTTGTATTGTGTTTCCACAATGTCCAAACTAGTGGAGCACTGTGCCATAACCCTGCAATGTGTGTCCCATTGAATCTTGATTCCCCGATGTTTCAGATCTTTATCCCAGGCGTCACAGAAAGAGGGGACCGTGAGAAAAGAACTCTGTCGAAGAATCTTATAGATGCCTGACACCACATGTGAGGGGGCTATCTCCTGACTGCACATGGATTCAAAGGGAGCGAGAGCCTTATAAAGGTCTGTCGTCTCTCGCTGTGATGTAACAAAATGGTGTACCTGAAGGTAGAACCAATAGTCTTTAGCGGGTATATCGCCCGTTTTCTGTATTTCAGCGAACGTTTTGAGTTTGCCATGTGCAATCAAGTGAATCACCCTAGTCACACCCGCCTCCCCCCATCTAGAAGCAATCTCATTGGACCTGCCCGGGGGGAATAATGGATTGTCGAATATAGGCATAACGGACGTTTGTTTAGACGTGAGTCCCATTTTATAACGAAGTGTCCGCCATAGAGCCAATGTGGGCCCCACAGTAAGATGTGGTGAGCGACCAAACCTAGGGTACCAGGGCACTGCCTGTAGGTTAAGATTAGTGGAAGAAGATTCCAGGTCGACCCACTGTTTCCTCTGGGAAGCAGGGCGAGACCAGTCTATAATTCTATGTAGTAGTGCGGCATGGTAATATGTGGAAATCATAGGTAATTGTTGCCCGCCTTGTGATTTCAGCCTAGATAAATGGCTATGCTTGAACCTAGGCTTCCGGCCGTCCCAAATGAAATGGCTTATTGCCTTGTGTGCTTCGGCTAAGAATTGTGGGGGAAGTTTCAGAGGGATGGTTTGGAAAAGGTATAGCAACCTGGGGAGAATGTTCATCTTTACTATATTTATACGGCCTAGCCATGAGAATCTCTGCGTGAGCCAGTGCTTCATCTCCTGTCGCAATTTGCGCAATAAAGGAGTGTGGTTAATACTAGCTATAGTAGTGAGTGTCGATGGGATTTGAATTCCTAAATATGTAATATGGGATTTTTGCCATGTGAATTGGAATGATTGCGATAAGGAGGATACCGCAGCAGGTGAGAGCGTGACATTCATTGCCATGGATTTTGAATAATTAATTTTAAAATTCGACATGTCTCCGAATCGTATGAATTCTTTCATAAGGTTGGGTAGGGAAATCAAAGGATTTGTTATGACCGCCAATAGGTCGTCTGCAAAGAGGGCCAGACGATGCTCAATTTTGCTCACTCGCAGGCCCGTGATACTAGGGTTGGATCTAATTGCCCGAGCCAGGGCCTCCATGCATAGTACAAAAATTAAGGGTGACAGCGGGCAACCCTGACGTGTGCCATTGGAGATTGATATGGGTTCAGAAAGAACGCCATTCACCCTAACCCGGGCCGACGGGGCTTTATATAATGAAAGGATTCTCTGCAAAAAAACATCTCCTAGACCCAAGCGTCGGAGCACTGCCTCCATAAAATCCCAATCCACCCGATCAAAGGCCTTTTCTGCGTCTGTGGAAAGAAGCATGAGGGGAGTATCAGTTATCTGCGCATGCGCTATCAGATCAATGACTCTAATAGTATTGTCCCTTGCCTCTCTGCCCATAACAAAGCCGACCTGATCAGGGTGTAGTATATCTGGCAGTAATGGTTTAAGGCGATTAGCCATAAGTTTTGCGAACAATTTAATATCTACATTTAATAACGATATCGGTCTATAGTTGGAAGGGAGTGTCGGGTCTTTAGAGTCTTTTGGGATGACAGTAATATGGGCGCTTAAGGACTGGCCTGATAGAGGAGTCGTTGATGAAATGGCATTGCAGGCCTGAAGAAGAAGGGGGCTGAGTTTCTCCTGAAAGGCCTTGTAATACGTGACTGGAAAGCCATCCGGCCCTGGGCTTTTACCGTTAGGAGATGACTTTAGGGCAGCCAGCAGTTCTTCCCCAGTAAAAGGATCGTCTAGGGCCTGAGCAATGTCTGTCGGGAGAGTCGGGAAAGTGATTTCGTCTAAAAAAATTTGTATGTTGCGTATGTGGTCTTTGCGTGCAGTTGATGTCCGCGTGGAGGTCAGATTGTATAAGGCTGAGTAATAATTGTGGAAAATCTCCGCTATCTCTGTATCAGAGGCCCGAGATATCCCGTCAGCGCCTGTGAGTTTAGATATGTACGTTAAAGATCTCTGAACTCTAAGAGCACGTGCCAGGAGTTTACCGGGTTTGTTTCCCCATCTATGATATTTATGTCTGCATTTACGGAACGCCCTGCGGGTACCGTCACTAAGTAAAGTATTAAGAGCTTGTCTCGCTGTTTGGAGTTCGGCATAAGTATCCGACGCCAGCGTAGACTTGTGGGCCAGTTCCAGTTTTTTTATTTTTTCTAGTAAGGCATTTCTACATTCAACCTTCTGTTTTTTCAGACGTGAGCCTAATTGTATGCATTGGCCTCTGATCACACATTTATGTGCTTCCCATAGTACAACCGGGGATACATCGCCAGTTGCGTTCAAAGAGATGTAGTCATCTATTGCTGTCTCAATTTGGGCTCTACAAACAGGGTCCCGGAGGAGTTGTTCATTGAATCGCCAGCGCCAGTGTTTGGGGGGAGGATGGCGGAGAGAGAGTGTGAGCGTAATTGGGGCATGATCCGATATTGTTATTTGGCCGATGGTCGCATCAATCAATAGATCTAGATGAGCATGGCTCACGCAGAGGTAGTCTATTCGGGAGTATGTATTATGTGGGGGTGAGTAAAAAGTATAATCTTTATCTGAAGGATGCAAAAGACGCCAGGTATCAACTAGTTGAAAATCATGTAGAACAGCTCTAAATCGTCTGGATTCTTTAAGCGTGTTCCGCGGGGACCCAGAGGAGGAATCCAGGCGAGGTTCAAGGACCCAATCAAGATCACCTCCCACTACCAAAGTGCCCATCAGGTTTTGCTCGATTAGTTCTAGTGATTCTTTAAGAAATCGAGTTTGGCCTCGGTTAGGAAGGTAGAGATTTACGAAGGTAAATGTCTGATGTGCTATAGTAGCTCTAACCAAAATCCCCCTCCCATCACCTATCAACATTTCAGAGACATCCAGCAATCTGAGATGTTTGGCAAAAAGGATAGCAACACCCCTAGCCTTCGCCCCAGAATAATCGTTAAAATAACCATTGGGGAAGTGACGGGAGCGAAGACCAGGGGAGGCCTCTCGTTTAAAATGCGTCTCCTGTAAGAAAATAACCTCTGCCCCATCAGTATGTAAGGTATGTAGCAGGCCCGACCTCTTTTCAGGGATATTTAAACCCTTCACATTGTAGGAAACAATTTTTAGGCTAGCCATACATAAAAAGTATAGGGATCAACTGGCTTAACGATATATCAGGACTCTGACTCTGACTCTGACCCAGTGCTGGATCATAAGTAACCTGAAATTGGTTGTGGCATAAAGGAGGGGGGGTAGTCGGGTAAACACATGAGGAAAGAAAGGAAGACATGAGTACATGAACATAGAAAAAGAAAGGGAGAAACCAAAAAAGAAACATAGACTTAAACAACATGTAGTGGTAATCTCTGCATTGATAGCCATGGGTATAAATTAAGCATCCCATGGTCTAAGAAATATACAGCAGAGAAGGGGGTCCAAAGGGTAACAGCGGGTTCAACAATATTAGATAGTTAAGTAAAGAGGTATTTGGAAGGGATATATCATGGTCAGGAAGGAGATGGGAGGAGGGAAATCAATCAACCGCCTCCCTCCATCTCGCCACCTAATCCTTCCCGGCCCACAGGAAGCCTCTCAAGTTAATTACAGTAATAACTTGTAATAGTGCAGGAGTGGTAGGCATTCTCAGGGTAATTGAAGCTCAAATTTGAAACAACCTATTAAATAAAAAATAAAATAAAAAAAAAGATCAATGTGAGCTTTCAGTAAGGTAGCATAAAAAGGATATCACAGTTTAGGGTGGCAGACGCATCATGAGGTTTCAGATGTTTCATTGGATCTGCCCGCCCGGTTGCGTCGTCTTGAGGCGTCCACTCTTTTCCAAGGCTCCCTGCGGGGTAATGCCGTAGTGGGAAGCTGCAGAGGGTCTGTCCAATTTGGCAGTGAGATTAACGGTAGGCCCAGTGCCGTGCAGAATGCTGGGACACCATCATAGTCTTCCAGGACATGTCGGTTCCCATCGCGGGTATCTTGGACGCTTAGAGGAAAGCCCCAGCGGAATCTGATATCCTTCTTCCGAAGAGCTTCCGTGAGGGGGTGGAGGAGACGCCTCTGTTGTAAAGTCATCCAGGAAAGGTCCTGGAAAATCTGGATGGGGTGGCCATTGAAAGCTATGTTCGAGGCCTGTCTGGACTTCTGTAGGATAGTCTCTTTCACCTGGAAGTAATGTAGCCGGCAGATGACGTCTCTAGGCCGCTCCGTAGGTGCTCCCCTCGGTCGTAGTGCCCGATGTGCTCTGTCAAACACTATTTGAGAGCTGGGGTCGGCACCCAGCAGGTCGTTAAATATTGTAGTCAATGCCGCAACCAGGCCCTGGGGTAGCACATCTTCGGGTAGACCTTTGACCCTCAAGTTATTCCGCCTCCCTCTGTTATCTATATCATCCAGTCTACGCCTCATTTCAGTGGTGGTATGTGAGTATCGGGATACAAGATCGTGGAGATCTGCGAGCTTAGAGTCCGTTTCATCTCTATGATCTTCCAGGTCAACTACTCTGTTTGCTACTTGCGTGAGATCAGATTGGATATTGGAGAGACTCGCTTGTAGGGAATCATGGATTCTTTTTTCCATATTGGATAAATCTTGTTGGATGTCTTGGCGAGTCGGAAGAGAGCGTAGTTGTGTGAGGACTGCCGCCATATCGGCAGAGTCTTTACTGGCAGATCCAGCTTGGCGATGTTTTGGAGAGGGCGGGACCCCGGTATCTTCCATGATGATTGGCGGCAAGTGATCAATGAGAGCGGTGGAGGTGATAGGGTCAGGGACGGGGGTGCCAAATAAAGTATGGAAGGCTGCGGCTTGTGTGGTTGCGGATTTAACTTTTGATGCTTTACCAGAGCGGCGCCGTCTTGTCATTTGTCTAAGTGAAGAGAACAGAGTCCAGAACAGAGCCTCAAGGAAGAGAGCATTAGGACATATCCCAGTTGGAAGCTCAACCCGCTATCCCCTCTGCGTGGTTTGGTCTTAATGTAGCATAATATACGTCAGGCGAATGCCTGGAAATACCGAAGTCAGCAGTGCGGCAGCATATAGAACCCTGTCGGCCATATTCCGTTTTTGAGGCTCACATATCCCTGGTGGGGAAGCCGCGTCGACACCGGAGTGCACGTCTTTCTCCCTCAGCAGCCAAACCACGTCCCCGGGGTTGAGATTTTGACTTGATTCCTTGTGAAAATAGGGAGAGTGTATTTTCACAGCTCCAGCAGGGGCAGCAGAGTGCAGATAAGATAGGATGTGTCTAATCTGCCACCTCCAAGATGGCCGCCGTCAATAGTGTGTGGAGAGACTTATGGGCATTCACAGCGGTGCCCCCAGGGGTTTATTTTACTTTTAGATGCCCCCAGGTCCCTCATCTATCTCCGCCCGTCCCCCCCTGCCAGTTGCCGCGGCCAGCAGGCCTCTCGGAGCGGTGTAACGCCTGCTTCCTGTCAGACGCCACACCCAAGATGGCCGCCGCCACCGGAGCTCCGTGATTCTGATCGGCTCCGGCCCTGCACCTCCAGGAGCTCTGAATTCCTCCTCGGCTGCCCTGTCAGGCCTCCCCAGGCAAGGGGTACGGGATGTGGTGGCGGGGTAAGTCCGGGGGCAACGTTTTAGCAGCCGGGCGATCCCGGTCGGGGGTATTAATAAATTTAGGCCCCGGCTTCACCTCACAGGGAAGGCCGCAACCCGCAAGCCCGTGCTCCGGCTCCGCAGCTCACTCCCTTAGTGCCCTAATTAACAGGGGCAATTGTGGGGTGGTATGGGGGAGAGACAGGTAGGGTAAAAGCTGTTTTAAATGGTTATAGGGGTTTGAATCGGCAGGAGCTCCCTCGGGACACTTCCTCTTAGTTAGGCCTCAAGCCACGCCCCCCGCTGGTTGCTTTTTAAATTGTGCTAATAACTACTAATAATATTTTTTAGTTAGATTAAGCTGAAAGTTATAAAAAAAATCTTCAAAAACTGTGTGCAAGTGTACCTAGAAGAATTGATGCTGTTTTGAAAGCAAAGGAAGGTCACACCAATATTAAATTGATTTAGATTTCTCCTCTGTTCATTCACTTTGCATTTTGTTAATTGATAAAAATAAACTATTAACATTTCTATTTTTGAAAGCATTCTTACTTTGAAGCATTTTCCCACACCTGCCTAACACTTTTGCACAGTATTGTACATACATAGTGCATACACACATATATAGATCTACACATAAATACTTAGCCCATACACACATATATATATATAGTGCATATGTGACACCCACCAAGGTAAGTATTGAAGAAGCCTTACAGGGATATAAATATCCTGGTGGTGGTTCCCAGGTAAGCTAGCCCTCTGTCTGGATGCGTTTTAGTATGAGCTTTTATCATGAGGCCTTACTGTAGACAAATCACATGGCCCTATGTGGGCACTGCCATTATGTAGTGTTAGGACTGCTGATATCGGAGAAGCCTTGGCGCGGCCCAGCAGCTAAACATGTCTTTGCAAATGCATGCGACCAATTCCTCTGAAATTCTATTACCAGATAGGTTCAGGCAGAGCCGGCCCTAGGCATAGGCAAACTAGGCAATTGCCTAAGGCATCTGGTATGCCTAGGGGCACAAGCAGCTTCTGCTGATTAAAATGATATGTGGCATGCCTATATTCTGTGTGTAGCATTTTGTATGCAGATACAGTCACAGTCGCACACAGTATATGGGCATGCAGCATATCGTTTTAATCAGCAGAAGCTGCTTGTGCATCCTATCCACATAGCAATGCAAATAAGATGCACTTTCATAAAAAAAAATAGGCACCCGACGTTAGCAGAGCTGCCAGATGACTCACGCCAGGAACTATATGTGTCATTATGTGTATAAGGGAATTAATAATGTGTAACATATGTGTAAGGGGCACTATGTGTGTCATTATGTGTATAAGGGCACTAATAATGTGTGGCATATGTGTAAGGGACATTATGTGTGTCATTATGTGTATAAGGGCATTAATAAGGGTTGGCATAATGTGTAAGGTGCATTATGTTTATAAGGACATTTATAATGTGTGTCATATGTGTAAGGGGCATTACTGTGTGGTATTATGTGTATAAATGCATTACCAATGTGTGGCATTATGGGGGTAATTCCAAGTTGATCGCAGCAGGAAAATTTTTTAGCAGTTGGGCAAAACCATGTGCACTGCAGGTGTGGCAGATATAGCATTTGCAGAGAGAGTTAGATTTGGGTGGGTTATTTTATTTCTGTGCAGGGTAAATACTGGCTGCTTTATTTTCACACTGCAAATTAGATTGCAGATTGAACACACCACACCCAAATCTAACTCTCTCTGCACATGTTATATCTGCCTCCCCTGCAGTGCACATGGTTTTACCCAATTGCTAACAGAATTCCTGCTGCAATCAACTTGGAATTACCCCCTATGTGTATAAGGAGCTCTACTGTGTGGCGTAACGTATAGAAAGGGCACTACTGTGTGGTCTAATGTGAATAAAGAGCAATATGGTGTGGTGTAATGTGAATAAGGAGCAATATGGTGTGGTGTAATGAGAACAAAGAGCAATATGGTGTGGTGTAATGTGAATAAGGAGCAATTCAGTATGATGTTAAGTGAATGAGGGGCACTACCGTGAGGAGTAACGTATATAAGGTAAAGTGGTACTACTGTGTGATGTAATGTGAATAAGGGACACTATCGCATTATAAATTGTGAATAAAGTGCACTACTGTGATGCATAATTTGAATTGGGGTTACTATTGTGTGTCCATGCCCCTTGCCAGCAAAAGCACATACCTTTTTGGACTGTGCGCCAAATGTGCACACTGTTCTTATTTAAATTACAGGGGGTAGGAAAAAAAAGAATGCTATGGGAGGGGGGTGATGGTGCTGGGAAAGGGGTGCAGGGTCAGAGGCGGAACTAGCGGTGGTGCTAGGGGGCACCAGCCAAAATCTTGCCTAGGGCATCATATTGGTTAGGGCCGGCTCTGGGTTCAGGTATGGTTACAGGTCATTTTTAGTGTGCTGGGGGATACCAGCAGCTACCAATGTTTGATTGCATATAAATATCAATGTCAGATCACAACACAATGTAATTCAAGATAGATTACTCGCAGACATTAACTTTACGATTTTGTTGCAAGAATTTACTTAACTGGAACACTTTGGTGACATTTTCCTCCACTGTAAATAACTTTAAAAGGTTATCACATTCGATAACAAATTAAATATATGTATAAATCATAAGCACAGGAGTACATATTAACTTTTTAGATTCTAATCACATTCAAATTACATGTACAGAAACAATTGCGTTACAATGTTCTTGCACGTGGGCCTCATGAAACCACTGTCCTTTATATATTGAGTACACTCGTCCTTAGAGGTCTGTTTCCTGAGAACGGTATGAAGTGTGAATTTAAATAAATGCTGGAATTAAGAATATCAAGTATACAGTAGTTATTTCTGCCTATCCAGATGAGGCCGCAGTTCTCTCCCTTCTAACATTGAGCAAAATTATGTCTTTTAGCTATTTGCTAATTAGTCTCGTCTTAGTGCAATTATTAACAATTATTAACAATAAGAAGTGGAAGGTGATGTTGGCTACTTTAAAGGTCTGTTCCCTGCCCAGGTCAGATAAAGCACAACAATCTCACCGGGCAGGGTAGAGGGACACTTCCGGCGGCTGGGCGGGCAGTGCGGTTGTGAGGTCCTACAGCTGCGCAGCATGACATAAAGTCAGAGGTCACGCTGCGCAGCCACTGAATCTCACCGCCTGTATCAGTATGCACTGGTAGCTATGGGTATACTCGTGCTAGTAGTACTATAACTTTAGCATGCCCAAGCAGTTATTGGCTGCAAGATCCTGCTGAGACTTGTAGTTCCACAATCTTAACATGTTAAACACTATAAACCCACCATCCATGGGACCAGATTACCTCGGGTGGACCAGCACATTTTCTGTCGGCCAGTTCTCTTAGGGAGTTCAGTGCCATGGTGGTTCAGGCTGGGAATGACATACACAAGATAGAGGGACCCCACTGCTGGTCTACCTATTATAACATGACCAGCCCTGTCTGGCATTGCCTTGTGCTCATTACAGGTTTTATAGGTGGTTACATTATTTGTCTCCCTGCATACGCAGTAACTTGCCTAGTGATAATGTCGATTTTATATTAAAACATAAAGCTGTACCTTTAAACACACCTTTACCATGGAGCCGCTGCGGCCGCTAGACTTAATATACACTCTACGTACCTTTTACGCTATTTACGTAATGAGTCCCGAACAATGTACGGACTCTGCGTACAAACGCCGCGCTGAAGGTACAAAGTACCCGCAGCGCGTACACACCGAATTGATAACGCTTTTAAACCTTATACAGATAAGCAATACAATAATGAATACACTTTAAACCTTAGCAGGGAAAATAGGACACGACACCAATTGTGATTTTACCGCTGGGTTCCGACACCACAGTGGATTATTTCTGAAAGGGGGTTTACAATACAAATTATGCACTACAATACAACAGAGTAAATGGCTACAGTCAATGTACATACGTGAGTAGATTCGCTTGCGCAACCCGGCCCGGTCCTCCGCAATCAGGTTGATAGCGTTGTGAGTCTTGTGTGTGACCAGGCTGCAGCAGGCTCTATTTATACAATTCTTCCAAAAGCAATACAATGGATACTGTAATCCCGTTGTCCATTGGACACAGGATTGCACTTTTACAGTACAGGAGAGGTCATAGGTTGATTTGAAAAGGTAGGCGATGTCTTTCCTAACTGCTCTTGTGGGTGGTCTCCTCTGGATTCCCGCCGCATACATAATATACAGTAAATACAGTTTATATCTATATTCTGCTTCTGCACCTAACTATCCTCAGGAACATGCGATCTTCCGCAAACCAACACCGGAATGTTACCCTTAAAATACCCTACAGCTGGATACCAAACACCACCTTATAACCTTAGTCTGTCCCCTCTTATCCTGTAAAGGTGAATCCCTTTGTTCTGGAATCATTTAAACTGTTGTTACTTTCTGATGTGATGCAGGGGGACTATGTGTACAATGTGCACTATTTGGATTAAATATGTAATGTTTTGATAGCTCTCCATGCGTTCACAAACTCTGCCGTAAATACCCACACCACGCGCAGGACCGCGGGAGCGACCGTACGCAAATTGCAGATATGTGCACGCACGGCAGAACAAGTGCACGCGCAGTGGGCATGAGTGTGTGGTTTGTACTTGATGTGTGTGCTGCAATATTTTTCGACTTTGACAGTCCACCCTTTGGCAGTCACCAATAACTGCCACTATCTAATTACTAAACAGAAAAATATCAATACAATATTTACAGAAGATGATGATCGGGGGAGAGTTGTAGGTGGGAAATGTATGACCTAGTGGGACAGTAAAAAGTATGTATGTATGAATCCATGTCTGAGGGACATGTATCATCGTGCCGTATATGTTTTAAATAAGATTCGAGGTATTGCGAAGTATACATTTAATCCTTCTTATCCAGTATTAAGGGTCTGTAAGTGGGCCAACAAACACTACCGAGCTCTTTTTGGCTTCTTGTTCCAACAGATGGGGTGCACATTTAGTTGATGATACATGGAGGGGGAACATATGTGAGTGCTAGTATATGTGGACATCACCTGTCGACTATGTGTGTCATTAACTGAAGGTAGTAGAGATGAAGATAAGACACATATCTAAAATACATTCACATAACATTTTCATAAACATTCTTGGGTATGGTCGATGTCTTTTCCGGATGGGTGTATCTGGGCAGAGGGGGAGACAAAGGAAAAACGGGTGAAAGAAACAGGCCATGGAATTCATTTGCAATCCTTATCACAACACTGTCTCTATGGATGGGTCATAAATTAAATCTGCTGCTGTAACAGCGCCCCCGCTCCTTAGACTCATCAATTTTGTGCCGTGCTTGCGCCGCGTTAGAATTCGAACACACCTAAATATCAAGCCAATAATTATGATGACTCCCAGGATACAAAGGAGAAACTTCCCTACACTCATAATAAAATTTTGAGCCCACTCTCCTAAACCTGAGAACCAATTGCGTGGGTTCAACCATGAGACCCAGCCGGTCAGTTCATTACTCACAGCAGTCAGGGTAAGGTTTTGTCTCCTCCGGAACTCCCACTTCAACTGCAAGATATCGTCCATCTTTTGATCGATGATCTCGGTTGGGTCATCAGTGCTGTTTGTAATGTACGTGCAGCACTTCACACCATATTGAGTTGCCAAAGTGACACAGTACCCACCCATCACAGCTGTGATATAATTAAGGACCATCCTGTGCTGGATTAGTTCCGTCTTGTAAGCTTGCAACTCCCTTCCTGTATACCTGAAGGTTTCGTCATACATCTCAGTGATATTATCTATCAAGTTCGCTAGCGCATGGATATACCTATAATTTATAACTCCTCTGGCAGTACGGGTGATGTCTAATGCGAGAAGGAATTGAATCCCGGTGGATTCGTGGATCAAATCAGAGGCTACGTGCTCTGTTCTATCTATCAGGTGTCTCTTGATGATGTGTTCATAGTGAGTATGAGTATAAGGAGCCTGAGCACTGCGGTGAACCTCTTTCATCTTATCATGGGTTATGGTCATGACCTCTGGCAGTACTTCCCAATATAAGTCAATCCCTCTGAGTTCGGGGCAAGCCACTTGTACGCCTTCCTCCCACATATGAAATAGGCATCATCGGGTAGAACATAGGGGACAAAATATGACATCACCATATTGAAAACTTTCCAAGTGAAAAACCCAATCCCTAGTTCTCCCGTCTGCTCTGTACAAGTATCGGGCTGGATGATATGAGCACAGTACCCTGGTGATACTTTTCCAACCCACATGGTATTGCTTCCAGGAGTATACCTATACCGGAAGTACCTTCCACTGTTGGCTATGTGGCGTACAAGTTGCGAGTCTATGGGTATCTTATCAGCTCTGTATGAAAAGGTCATTGTCTGGTTATTCCAGGTCACTTCCCAATTTCCCGGTTTTCGGTAATTGGAAATGTTGAAACATAATAAGGATCTATCTACATGATACTGGTGAAGCTTCAAGCTAGGGGGCCTAGAAATATTAAATTTCTTGTCCACCGGTCTCTCACCCCGTAATTCGAGTACCTCATCTATTGCTAAAGGGTACGGTACTAATCCTGACTTGCTCTGACCTTGAGGTACTTGTGAGCACACCCAGCATTCTGTCTGGTTTAAGACCTAACCCACTAGTGAGTGGTAATCACTCAATGGATGACGGTCCATGTTGATATTAAGGCTGGACTGACATCTTTGGATGCACCCATCCTCGACTATGTTCTCACAGTTCCTACAAATGCAATTTTCCTCAGACAATAACCCTTCACAGTGCCTCCGAGCTCCTTGACTACCAGAGCGCTTTCTGATACTCGCCTTTGCTTGATTAGTGTGTTGCTCTTGAGATTCTGCAAATCCATCCTCGCCATCAGAACCCATTCCAGATCCTTTCTCGACCTCTCTGGGACCCTCACCGAAACAGACTGTCCTGGTCAACATCAGGATCAACAGGAAAACCCGGAACGCAGTCTCTTGGGGTAAGTCCATCTTGTTAAGGGAAGAGAAGGGAGACAAGAAGGGGGGAGAAAGAGAAGAAGAGAAGGAGGGTAGTGGGAGATGGAAAAAGAAAAACTGGTGCGACAACCGCCTCTGGTCTTGTTGTTCTCTGCGCTCAGGTGCCGTCTCAACCTTCCCGGAACAGACACTCCAGTGATACGATGTTCTCTACACTCTGCTCTTTGTCACGGGTTCTCTCCGGGTCAGCGACCTTCTTACAGTGGGACGAGTGGACCCAAGTCTCTCTTTCGGCAACCTTTAATGCTGTCGTGCTGGTTAACAAGACTTGGTACGGTCCTTCCCACCTGTCAATGAGGCAACCTGAGCGTAGAAAATTTCGAATCATTACATAATCCCCAGGTTCAATGGCATGACAATTACTGTTCGGTAGGTCAGGAATCACCAGCTTTAGATTTCTATTTTGATTTCTCAGCTGCTGGCTCATCTTAACCAAATATTTTACAGTCACTTCGTTATTGCATTTCAAATCATCCTGGGGGTCTATTATTACATGGGGTTGTCGGCCAAAAAGAATCTCAAAGGGTGACAGGTTAAGGGGGGGACCTGGGAGTGGTTCTGATGCTGTACAATACTAGTGGCAAAGCTTCTGGCCACAACAATCCAGTCTCAGCCATCACTTTGCTCAGCTTGTTCTTAATAGTGCTATTCACTCTCTCCACCTTCGCACTCGCCTGTGATCGGTACGGAGTATGCAACTTGCTATTAATTCCCATCAGTTTGCACATAACCTGAAAGACTTCACCTGTAAAATGGGTACCCCTATCGCTTTCAATTATTCTAGGGATACCATACCTACACACAAATTCCTGCACAATTTTCTTTGCAGTGAACGTAGCAGTATTTGTGGCAGCGGGGAACGCTTCTACCCAATTGGAAAACACATCAATACAGACTAACACATATTTTAAATTCCTACAGGGTGGTAACTGTATGAAATAAATTTGTATTACCTGAAAAGGGCCGTCTGTCGGAGGGATATGGGATGGCTCTGTTGGTATTGACTTTCCAATATTCTTCCTCAAGCAAGTAAGACATGTCATTGCTCTCTTACCTGCATGAGAAGAGAATCCTGGCGCACACCAGTGGGCTCTCACCAGCTTACACATACCCTCTTTACCCAGATGAGTCAGACCGTGTGCCGCCTCAGCTAAGCTTGGAAGATATGCTCTGGGGGCTACTGGCTTGCCTTGTCCACATGTCCAGAGTCCTGAGGACTCCTGGCCATACCCCTTTGACCTCCAGACAGCCTTTTCCTGTGGAGAACACACATTTTGCATTTCAATTAATTTTTGTGTGTTGATTGTGTTGAATGTCATCAGTGATGTTATGTTCGTTTGTATGGGGGTGCTGGCTGCTGATTTAGCAGCTTCATCTGCCCGGCTGTTACCAAGTGAAATTGGATCTTGGTTGTAAGTGTGTGCTTTGCACTTGATAACAGCCACCCTCTCTGGTTCTTGTATCACTGTCAGAAGCCTTTTTATGTGGGACGCATGTGCTACAGGTGTGCCAGCTGCCGTCATGAAATTTCTGAGGCGTCATAGGGCCCTGAAATCATGCACTACTCCAAAGGCATACCTAGAATCTGTGTATATATTAGCTGACTTACCCTAGGCTAATTCACACGCTCTGGTTAGGGCGACCAGCTCAGCAACTTGTGCTCAGTGCGGTGGGCCCAGTGGCTCAGCTTCTATGATACTTCTGTCGTCTACAACTGCGTACCCAGTGCACAAGTCTCCCGAGTCCGTCTGTCTGTGGCAACTACCATCAGTGTAAAAAGTAAAATCTACGCCTTCCAGTGGGTTGTCACTAATGTCAGGTCTTGCAGTTAAAGTCTGGTTCAGGTATTCCATACAATCATGCGTATCAGTGTCTGCACTAAATCCTCCTTCACCATCATTCTCATCCTCCA
Organism: Pseudophryne corroboree; assembly: GCF_028390025.1. Taxonomy (NCBI): domain Eukaryota; kingdom Metazoa; phylum Chordata; class Amphibia; order Anura; family Myobatrachidae; genus Pseudophryne; species Pseudophryne corroboree. The sequence goes on along the minus strand of NC_086453.1, from coordinate 81,040,716 downwards.
CCCTTTGTGTCTGTCCAGGCACACTTGGTAGATAAGTTGCAGGATTTAGTGAGCTGCATCTTTTAATGGTGATGTTTACAGGGGCAATTAGTGATAATTCCCACTTTGTAAACCGCGCAGATGAGACATGAGGTGTATGGACGGTCAGGTTGTGTCCAAACACTACGTCTTCGCTCTTACTCACTAGCAAAGCTATCGCTGCAACACTTCGCAAGCATGTGGGGAGAGACCACGCTACGGTGTCCAACTGTGCACTGTAGTTGTTAAGCGCCGAGGGTCCGCCCGTCAGTGCGGCCCGGCGCCTAGCAACTAGGGACGCCGCAGGCTCCCTAGCAACGCTAGACGCCGGGCGCACGGAGCCGCTTAGACCATAGCAACGGGGACGCCACTGTCGGACCGCGTTCCCCGTTGCTAGGTCTAATTAATCAGGTCAAATTGTATCCTGGCCGTGCAGCATGCAGCTGCACGGCATAATCATGATTACCCTGTCTGGATCCGGATTGGAGGGTTTCCTAATAAAAGCACTCTCAGGACTTCTCACAGACGCCGGTGTTAGCTTCCTGTTGGCTGTGTCAGTTACAGAGAGTTTCCAGTCCTGCTCAATTCGGTTGTTCCTGTCCTCAGTGATCCAGTACTCGGAATTTGTCATCTATTCCTGGAGTCCTACCGAGCACCTTTAACATCCTGTGGTGTTCGTGAGTCGCGGCGTAGCCGTGTGTTGCGGCTTGACCGCTTACTATTTATTATTTAGTTTTATTGTGTTCCGGAGCTTTTGCGGAGGATTCCGCTCCCACAAGTCCACTCTGGTATCCAGCGGTGCTGGATAGGAGTAACGGATCAGTGGATCTTTGGTTGTCCTTTTCCCTGGCGGTTTGTCCGCACATACTTTTGGTTAAGTTAGATAGCTTGTAACCCCTGGCCTGGTTGCTTAGTCAGAGGGCCCCTTGTTATCACCCTGTCTCGGATTTCCCTTTGTCTCCCATTAAGACCTGAGGGGGCATCGGGGTTGGGCAGACATAATCCGCCCTTCGAACGCGGCTGCCATGGGCTCAAGCAACCATAGTCTCGCAGGGGATTTCTGATAACACGGGCGAGACAACGGAGTTAGGGCGCCAGGGGTTACTAGGCTTCCCTGTTCCCGTAACCAGCATATCTTTCCAGTACTCAGACCTCTGCCATAAGATCTCATCTGGTCTGGAGTACGGGAATCATAACATTAACACCGGCCATACTAAAATTTAAAATTAACAGGAGTTAATTTTTTCCCTTATTCAGTTGGGAGATTTGTCAGCCTCATGAATCCCACCGGTGTTGGGCCAAATCCGGGCCAGCTTTTAGTTAGCCAGATTCAAGAGCTTACTCAGATGGTTCAGGATCTGTCCCTTCGGGTGAGGTCACAGGAAGATCTGTTACGGACTTCCCCGAGGGTCATTCCTGAACCAAAAATGCATCTGCCTGACCGTTTTTCTGGGGATAGAAAGCAGTTTTTTAATTTTAAAGAGTCTTGTAAACTGTATTTTCGTTTAAGACCAGTCTCCTCAGGTACGGAATCTCAGCGGGTAGGAATTATTATTTCTCTGCTACAGGGGGATCCTCAGACCTGGGCTTTTGGTTTAAAGACAGACGATCCAGCTTTATTGTCTGTAGACGCCTTTCTGGGGTCCTTAGGGCTTTTGTATGACGACCCTGATAGAGAGGCATCCGCCGAGAGTCAGTTGCGTGCTCTCAGACAGGGTAGGAATCCCGCAGAGATTTATTGTACGGAGTTTCGCCGTTGGTCGAACGACTGTGGATGGAATGACCCAGCCCTGCGCAGTCAGTTTCGCCTCGGCTTATCTGAGTCTATAAAAGACAGTCTCCTTCAGTATCCCGCTCCTGAGACTCTCGATAAACTCATGGAGCTCTCTATTAAGATTGATCGTCGTCTCAGGGAGCGGAGGGCTGAAAAAGGAGCATCTGTCGGGTCTACTCCTTGTGTTTTTTCCATTCCTGTGGACATTGAGGAGCCCATGCAGATAGGCCTCTCCAAACTGTCTCCTGAAGAAAGAACCAGAAGGCAAAATTCTGGTCTTTGTTTATACTGTGGGGGTAAGGGACATTTTGCCCGTAGTTGTCCGAACAAGTCGGGAAACGCCTCGACCAAGTGAGTTGTGAGGGGGTTCACTTTGGTTTACAGCTTATCTCCTCAAATAATTCACTGTTAGTTCCAGCTAAAGTTTCCTTTGGCAGCCTTTGTTCCTCGGTCTCGGCTTTTGTGGACAGTGGAGCTGCAGGGAACTTTATGGATTTAACATGGGCCAAGGCCTTAGGTATTCCTCAGTTAGCCTTGGGTAGGTGTATCACCATGCATGGTTTAGATGGGAGTCCCTTGTCCAATGGGGTTATTTCTCTCTGTACACCTTCTGTTCTTCTTTCGGTAGGAGCTCTGCATTCTGAAAAGATTGAGTTTTTCCTTACCCATTGCCCAGCAGTTCCTGTGGTTCTGGGTCACCCTTGGCTGGCCTTTCATAATCCCATCATTGATTGGCAGTTGGGGGAGATCTTACAATGGGGTACCATCTGTAATAAAGAATGTATTACGCTTCCCATCAGAATTGCTGCTGTCATTCCGGCACCCATTCCTGTGGAATACCAGGATTTTGTTGATGTATTTTCCAAGGGCAATGCGGATATTCTGCCTCCCCATAGGCCTTATGATTGTGCTATTGAGTTAATTCCTGGTGCCACTTTGCCTAAGGGAAGGTTATATGCATTGTCCGGACCTGAAACTGTGGCCATGAATGAGTATGTTAAAGAAAGCCTAGGGAAAGGATTTATCAGGCCATCTAAATCCCCTTTAAGTGCAGGCTTCTTCTTCGTGGAGAAGAAGGATGGATCACTCAGACCTTGCATTGACTTTAGAGCCTTGAATAAAATCTCAGTAAAGAATACTTACCCTTTGCCGCTGATTTCTGTCCTCTTTGATCAGCTACGTTCGGCTGTGATTTTTTCTAAGATTGACCTAAGAGGAGCATATAACCTCATCAGAATCAAGTCAGGGGATGAGTGGAAAACGGCATTCAGTACTCAGTCAGGCCACTATGAGTATCTGGTTATGCCATTCGGCCTGTCCAACGCTCCGGCAGTTTTCCAGGATCTCATTAACGATGTGCTCCGTGAATTTCTTGGAAGATTCGTTGTAGTCTACTTAGACGATATTTTGATATATTCTGACTCTATAGAACAACATGTTACCCAGGTGCGTCAGGTTCTAAAAAAATTACGTGAAAATCACCTATATGCCAAGCTGGAGAAGTGTGAATTTCATGTCACGGAGGTATCCTTTTTAGGGTACATTATTTCCCCTCGGGGATTCTGTATGGAACCAAAGAAGCTCCAAGCCATCCTTTGTTGGGCGCAACCCACCAATTTAAAAGCAATTCAGCGCTTTTTAGGGTTTGCGAATTACTATAGAAGATTTATTCACTCTTTCTCTGACCTAGTTGCTCCCATTGTGGCACTGACTAAAAAGGGAGCAGATCCTACCAACTGGTCACGTGAAGCGGAGTTGTCTTTTCAGGCCTTGAAACAAGCCTTTGTCTCAGCCCCTGTCCTCAGACATCCCAACCCAGAATTGCCTTTCATTGTTGAGGTCGATGCCTCGGAGGTTGGAGTAGGGGCTATCCTGTCTCAGAAGGATCCGGATTCCCTGGAATTACATCCTTGTGCCTTTATGTCCAGGAAATTCTCATCTGCTGAATCCAACTACGATGTTGGTAACCGGGAATTACTGGCTATTAAATGGGCTTTCGAGGAGTGGAGACATTGGCTTGAAGGAGCCACTCATACCATTTCGGTTTTGACTGATCACAAAAATCTTCAATACATTGAATCAGCTAAACGGCTGAATGCCCGGCAAGCTCGTTGGGCTTTATTTTTTACTCGTTTCAAGTTCATTATCACCTTCAGGCCAGGTTCCAAGAATACCAAGGCAGATGCCCTGTCACGCAGTTTTCTTCCAGTTCAAGACAACAGTCCTGTTACTCCCATACTTCCGTCTTCAGTCATTCGGGCAGGCCTCACACAGGATTTATTTACCCAGTTGAAGCAGCTTCAACATCAAGCTCCTGGTAATACTCCTGCTGGTCGTCTTTTTGTCCCCGAGTTTTTGAGAGCAACGGTTTTGACGGAGTTTCACGATAGCAAAGTTGCCGGGCATCCGGGGATCGCTAAAACTTTTGAATTAGTTTCCCGCTCGGTATGGTGGCCTGGTCTTTCCAAAGACATTAAGGAATTTGTTTTTTCTTGTCAGGTCTGTGCACAGCATAAGGTTCCCCGTTCCTTGCCTATCGGTCAACTTTTGCCCTTGAATGTTCCTCTTAGGCCATGGTCTCATATTTCCATGGATTTTGTGGTGGACCTTCCTCTGTCAGCCGGATGCCGAGTCATATGGGTGGTAGTGGACCGTTTTAGCAAAATGGCCCATTTTATTGCTCTTCCCCGATTGCCATCTGCCCAGGGATTGGCAGTCTTGTTCCTCCGCCATGTTTTCAGACTCCATGGGTTACCCACTGATATTGTTTCTGATCGGGGTCCACAATTCATTGCACAATTTTGGAAGTCTTTTTGTGCCTCATTGAAGATGAAATTATCTTTAACGTCTGGCTACCATCCCCAATCCAACGGGCAGACTGAGCGAGTCAATCAATCAATCAATCATTAAAACAATATTTGCGTTTGTACTCGGCCAAACTCCAAAATGACTGGTCTGAGTTTCTTCCGTTAGCAGAGTTTGCTTACAACAATGCCTGTCATTCCTCCACCAATGTATCTCCATTTTTTACAGTTTTTGGTTTTCACCCCAGAGCTAATTCCTTTTTTCAACATTCCTCTGTCTCCTCACTGACCTTGACCTCTCATCTCAAACTCATTTGGAGAAAAGTGCACCTGGCTCTCAGAAAAGCGGCATTTCGGGAGAAAAAAATTTCTGACAGGCTCCGGCGGCCGTGCACTTTTAAAGTTGGAGATAGGGTATGGTTGTCGACTCGCAACATTAAACTTCGACAAACCTCAGCCAGATTGGGTCCTAAATTTATTGGACCATTTCTTATTATCAAAAAAGTCAATCCAGTGGCTTTCCGGTTACGGTTACCAAAAACTTTACGGATCGGAAATACCTTCCATTGCTCCTTGTTAAAACCATATGTTTCGTCCAGTAAATTTCCTCGCAAGATCTCTCAGGGGAAATCACCAATAGACGTACAGGGTCAGCAGGAGTTCTTAGTGGAGAAGGTTCTCGATTCCAAGTTGTCCCGGGGTCGGCTTTATTTTTTGGTACATTGGAGAGGTTATGGTCCAGAAGAAAGGTCTTGGGTCCTGGACGAGGATCTCCATGCCCCGAGGCTCAAAAGGGCATTTTTTCGAGAATTTCCTCAAAAACCTGGCCTTAGGGGTTCCTTGACCCCTCCTCAAGGGGGGGGGTACTGTTAGGCGCCGAGGGTCCGCCCGTCAGTGCGGCCCGGCGCCTAGCAACTAGGGACGCCGCAGGCAGACAGCCGCCGGCTCCCTAGCAACGCTAGACGCCGGGCGCACGGAGCCGCTTAGACCATAGCAACGGGGACGCCACTGTCGGACCGCGTTCCCCGTTGCTAGGTCTAATTAATCAGGTCAAATTGTATCCTGGCCGTGCAGCATGCAGCTGCACGGCATAATCATGATTACCCTGTCTGGATCCGGATTGGAGGGTTTCCTAATAAAAGCACTCTCAGGACTTCTCACAGACGCCGGTGTTAGCTTCCTGTTGGCTGTGTCAGTTACAGAGAGTTTCCAGTCCTGCTCAATTCGGTTGTTCCTGTCCTCAGTGATCCAGTACTCGGAATTTGTCATCTATTCCTGGAGTCCTACCGAGCACCTTTAACATCCTGTGGTGTTCGTGAGTCGCGGCGTAGCCGTGTGTTGCGGCTTGACCGCTTACTATTTATTATTTAGTTTTATTGTGTTCCGGAGCTTTTGCGGAGGATTCCGCTCCCACAAGTCCACTCTGGTATCCAGCGGTGCTGGATAGGAGTAACGGATCAGTGGATCTTTGGTTGTCCTTTTCCCTGGCGGTTTGTCCGCACATACTTTTGGTTAAGTTAGATAGCTTGTAAACCCCTGGCCTGGTTGCTTAGTCAGAGGGCCCCTTGTTATCACCCTGTCTCGGATTTCCCTTTGTCTCCCATTAAGACCTGAGGGGGCATCGGGGTTGGGCAGACATAATCCGCCCTTCGAACGCGGCTGCCATGGGCTCAAGCAACCATAGTCTCGCAGGGGATTTCTGATAACACGGGCGAGACAACGGAGTTAGGGCGCCAGGGGTTACTAGGCTTCCCTGTTCCCGTAACCAGCATATCATTCCAGTACTCAGACCTCTGCCATAAGATCTCATCTGGTCTGGAGTACGGGAATCATAACAGTAGTAAGCTACCGGACTGCTGGCATCACCATGTCTCTGGGTTAGGACACCTGCCGCACACCCAGCACTTTCCGTACCGTACAATTCAAAGGGTTTCCCATAATCTGGCATGCCTAATGCAGGTGACTGTGATAGGCACTGTTTGAGTCTCTCAAATGCCAGTTCGGACTCATCTGTGTGCGAGACCCGTTCTGGTTTGTTTGAAGTGACCATTTCTTGCAAAGGTAAAGCCAGTATGGAGAACCCTGGGATCCAGTTTCGGCAGTATCCACCACATTCCAAGGAAAGTTCGGATTTGTTGCTGGGTTTGTGGCAGAGTCATGTTGCGAATCGCCTGTATTCTATCAGCGGTGAGGTGTCTTAGTCCTTGCATCAAGCAATGTCCCAAATATTTTACCCTGGTCTGGCACAATTGTAACTTATCCTTTGAATCCTTGTGTCCCGTATGGGAAAGATGAAACGGAAGCTGTTTCATGTCTTTCAAGGACGATTTGAGTGAATCAGAACACAGCAATAAGTCATCGACATACTGTATTAATACTGATCCGCTCTCAGGTTGAAAGGATTGTAAACAGTCATGCAAAGCCTGGGAGAAAATACTTGGGCTGTCAATGAAACCTTGGGAGAGACGAGTCCAGGTGTACTGTACTCCCCTGTATGTAAATGCAAAGAGGTATTGGCTGTCAGGGTGCAGAGGGACAGAAAAGAAATCAGAACAGAGGTCAATAACAGTGAAAAATTTCGCAGTAGGGGGAATTTGCATGAGGATGACAGCTGGATTGGGCACTACGGGGAATTGGCTCTCAACTATCTTGTTTATGCCCCTTAGATCCTGCACTAGCCGGTAACCCCTCCCCCCACTCTTTTTCACAGGGAAGATGGGACTATTGGCAGTGCTGGACGTCCTGACTAGTATGCCCTGTTGCAGCAACCGCTCTATGATGGGGTACACTCCTGATTCTACCTCTGGCTTCAGAGGATACTGAGGGATTTTTGGAGCTATCCTACCATCTTTTACTTGCACTACTACTGGAGCTACATTCGCCATCAATCCAGTGTCTTGTCCATCTTTGGTCCAAAGGGATCCCGGTATTCGTGAGATCATTTCCTCTACCTTTGATGGACACTTGTCTATAACAGCAGAATGCGACATTAGCCTTTGAGGGGTGTCTAATATATCTTGCACTGCCTGAACGTGATTCTCAGGTATATCTAAGAAAACACCCTGAGGAGTACAATATATGACACACCGCATTTTACACAATAAATCTCTTCCAAGCAGGTTAGTCAGAGCCGATGCAGCTAGCAAAAAGGAATGCTTGGTCTGCAAAGGCCCTATCGTAATCTCTGCTGGTCTACTCAAAGGGTATTGTTGCACTATTCCTGTTTCTCCCATTGCCGAAATTGTTTTACCCGTGGTTTTTATACCTACCGTCGAATTTAACACTGACCTGACTGCCCCTGTATCTACAAGAAAAGGTAATGATCTACCAGCTACATCAACTGTGACCTCAGGTTCACTACCAAGGCTAGCAATCAACTTCACTGGCTGCAGACTACAGGTGTGGCCCAACCCCTATTGTATATTGTGACCCTCCCGCAGCGCACTGGCAGCTACAATATGTGAGGGGGGTAACTGAGAATTTTCGGAGGTCTGCCAGTCCCTCCTAGGTGGGTACCTCCTTGTTTCCCCTGCATGTGGCTCATAACTTCTCCTATGCGGTCCCTGATCCCAATTATGTGTATTATAGTGTGGTTCATATCCTGGTCTAGGGGGTCGGTATACATTATGTGTGTCTTTATACCTACAGTTCCGTGCAAAATGTCCTTCCTTCCGACAGTTATAGCATACTACTACATGCGACTTACCATCAGGGGTCTGGGGTTTTGGCTGATGTGGTTTTGTTGTAAGAACATTTATACTTACTGTCATCAGCTTATCCCCCTGAGACTCCCTGTGCCTAATAACATTCCGGTCGTGCTCGATAGCGGACTCTCTTAATGCAGCCACCGAGATACCTCTCCGGTTAGGTAGAGAGGTTTGTACCCTTGTTCTTAATGCCTCTTTTAACCCGTCCATTAATACTGACACAGCTACCTCCCTGTGATGTACATTGTCCTTAATGTCCTCGATCCCTGTGTATCTAGCCATTTCCTGCAGTGCTCGATGGAAATATTCAGATGCCATTTCACCTTCTTTTTGTCTTATGGAAAAGATTTTATTCCATTTGACAACAGTAGGGAAATATACTCCTAATTGCAGATTGACTTGTCGTACAATCTCCTGAGTGTACTCATCAGTGAGAGGTACTTCTACGTCTAATCTACAATCAGTAATGAATTTCGCTGGGTCAATATTGGAGGGTAAACATACTCGTAGCACTGTTCGCCAATCTTTGTTTGTGGGTTCGGTGGCGTTACCTAACTCTTTAATGAACCTCTGGCATGCGACTAGATCTTTTCTGGGATCGGGGAATTCTGCCATAATTGACCTTAACTCTGTCCGGGTCCAGGGACAATGCATTGCAATGTTCCTGACGGGAGTTACTCCCTGAGCGTCAGTCCTCCCATTGGGGACTGCGATCACCCTGACAGGATTTAATTCAACTACGTCATTCTGAGTTGACTCCACAATGTGAGGTGCTATTGTCTCTGCATAATGTATGGTACCGTACTTACCTGTGGACACGACCTCACTTATCCCTCCGCTAGGGGGCCTTACTACTGCTCTTGCTGGTTGGGCCGTGCCCACCTGAGTATTCTGTATGGTGGCTGCTAGAGAGAGTGCCGATATCATGCTGCTCGCAGTCCTGGGGAAAATTTAAAATGGGATACAACTGGCAAGGGTTAGCGTTAGTACATTTATCACCTATACTTTTATCTGATACCAATATGCCATTGTCTGTAGCCACTTTCTCCCCCACAATATACGGTGGTGGTGGTGCGGTTGCCATCATTTTACTGCTAGGTTTGGAACCTGCTGCATGAGCTAACTCTCTTTGCATATCACCCTCTTGCTGCCATAAGTTTAAACAATCTGTGTGTCTGACCCTTTGTTTTCGGGATTTTATCAGACATATCCTAATCCTTAAATTCTGCAATACCTCTGGTTCAAAACTGCCTACCTTAGGGAATGGTTCCCTATCTTCCGCAGTCATACGTTCCCATTCATTGCATAAAACTTCTGTTTGTGAACCATACTTCTCACACATAATGAACCTCGCTGACCCCCTGGGCCACGGTATGTCAACCGGAACCCTGGTTGACCGTCCCTTACTTGAGCAACTGGCCCCCATAATTTGCAGGTATTGCCCTTTTGGCTAATCCCACAAAAAAACCAAAATACTCAATATAAGGCAACGGTGAAAGTTCTCTGAGTGCTTACACCCACTCACGCCCACGTTGACCAGTACTACCATACACTGTTGATAGCGAAGGCAATGTACCCAACCTAGGGCCCCTATGTAACCTCTATTTACTGGAAGTTTCTGGGAATAACTTACCCTTTCCAGTAAATATAGGCCATTGGAGATTTCCTGAGAGAGGCCAGCGAAAACTCCCTAAACCTTTATTATACACAAATCACGCTTGCGTATGTTATATACAGCGCTAATGATATCGCGATTTTACGCAAAGCTCATAAAAAGAGTATCACGTTGCGCTAAATATTGCACCCACGAACGCGTGGTCCAATCGCACAGCGTATAGGTACTTGTTACTTATCTGCCGTACGACCACTGGAATCGAATCACAAGCTGCGAAACCTCAGCCGGAGTGTATAAAAAACTATATGGGTAAACCTCGCTGACCCCCTGGGCCGCGGTACTCTAAACTTCGCTGACCTCCTGGGCTGCGGTACTCTAAACCTCGCTGACCTCCTGGGCCGCGGTACTCTCCTACCTTGCTCTTTTGTACTTCAATCTATATTAACATGAGTCAGCTGCCTCACGCCACCAAGCCTTCACTCACTTGGTGTACCACTCGACGGGATCCCGAATTCCTGGGGTCCACTACATTCAATGTTACGTTCGCTCACTCACGTTCGCTCACTCAAATACACTTTGGTTTTTCTGTACAGAAAATTATCTTTCATTCAGATAAAACAGCTTTATTCCCAGAGGCAATACAGTAAAAAAGGTTTTATTGAAACTAAATCTTGGAAACCGTGCAATTTGTGCTAATGTAGCGTGGCTACTGTCCCGCCTTTAAACTAAACGATACTATTGTGTAATTTGTACTTAGCGGTCGTACCCTTACGCACGTTACGTAAACACGCGACCGTGCATATGTCTTTACGTTGCGTACGCAGTCCCGTACTTTGTCTGAGACACGTGTACAAAAAACGTACGTCCGCAATAGTACAAATCCCACACTTCTATAAATGTAAGCGATATTACCTATAATCGCTCAATTAACACAACACAGTGTCTTTCTGTATAAACCTTTTTAACTAGGCCAGACTGTGTTTGTGTTTACGTTTACTTCCTTAATATTTATTCTATATTTTAACTATATAGCAACAAATTTCTCCGGCCTTTACACAGGTCTAAATGAATCTAGTAATCAGTACTTATGGCAACAATGTGAGCGGGTATACAAAGAGTATGGGTGTACGTTTGTGTTGTGTGCGCATTTGGCGCCAAACAGAAATTCACAGACTTTTTAAATAGCTTTGCGTATTTACTTTACGGGTCCTACCAGCATCCCTACAAACCATGCAGAGCAGATGCCATCTAATCAGCAATAAAAATAGGGTTTCCAGTGTATCCACCGACCAGAAAAAGGTTTACGTAGGATACCTGTCCGCCCTTTGCTGATAGATAAAGTCTGCTTTAACCTGCTAGGCTGCGGGTATGAGGAAAAAACGGACGATGCTCCCAATTGATAATGTCGATTTTATATTAAAACATAAAGCTGTACCTTTAAACACACCTTTACCATGGAGCCGCTGCGGCCGCTAGACTTAACATGCACTCTACGTACCTTTTACGCTATTTACGTAATGAGTCCTGTACAATGTACGGACTCTGCATACAAACGCCGCGCTAAAGGTACAAAGTACCCGCAGCGCATACACACTCAATTGATAACGCTTTTAAACCTTATACAGATAAGCAATACAATAATGAATACACTTTAAACCTTAGCAGGGAAAATAGGACACGACACCAATTGTGATTTTACCGCTGGGTTCCGACACCACAGTGGATTATTTCTGAAAGGGGGTTTACAATACAAATTATGCACTACAATACAACAGAGTAAATGGCTACAGTCAATGTACATACGTGAGTAGATTCGCTTGCGCAACCCGGCCCGGTCCTCCGCAATCAGGTTGATAGCGTTGTGAGTCTTGTGTGTGGCCAGGCTGCAGCAGGCTTAATTTATACAATTCTTCCAAAAGCAATACAATGGATACTGTAATCCCGTTGTCCATTGGACACAGGATTGCACTTTTACAGTACAGGAGAGGTCATAGGTTAATTTGAAAAGGTAGGCAATGTCTTTCCTAACTGCTCTTGTGGGTGGTCTCCTCTGGATTCCCACCGCATACATAATATACAGTAAATACAGTTTATATCTATATTCTGCTTCTGCACCTAACTATCCTCAGGAACATGCGATCTTCCGCAAACCAACACTGGAATGTTACCCTTAAAATACCCTACAGCTGGATACCAAACAACACCTTATAACCTTAGTCTGTCCCCTCTTATCCTGTAAAGGTGAATCCCTTTGTTCTGGAATCATTTAAACTGTTGTTACTTTCTGATGTGATGCAGGGGGACTATGTGTGCAATGTGCACTATTTGGATAAATATGTAATGTTTTGATAGCTCTCCATGCATTCACAAACTCTGCCGTAAATACCCACACCACGCGCAGGACCGCGGGAGCGACCGTACGCAAATTGTGGATATGTGCACGTACGGCAGAACAAGTGCACGCGCAGTGGGCATGAGTGTGTGGTTTGTACTTGATGTGTGTGCTGCAATATTTTTCGACTTTGACACTAGGGTATATCATTAATGCTGGTTATTCATGTTAGAGGAGAGGGAACGTGTTTTTATTTAGTTTTGCATTCATTCATTTTGCAACAGTATAAATACATACAGTATGATCATCATCAGTGCTTAATATCAGGAATAAGGAAACCAGACAAAATAAGCCTTGTAAGCAGTGGTGCAAGTAGAATTTTTTTTATAGCTACTGTGTGTGCGTGCCAAAGGCGCGCACCCAAAATGGGCGTGGCCAAATGCCACATGGGCGTGGTCAATGAAAATGGGGGTGTGACACACATATGGGGGTCCAGATACACATATGACCCCAATAGTGCCAGATATACATTGCCCCCACAGTGCCAGCTATACAATGCCCCACTGTGCCAGATATGCAATGCCCCCACAGTGCCAGATATACATTGCCCCACAGTGCCAGATATACAATGCCCCCACAGTGCCAGATATACATTGCCCCCACTGTGCCAGATATACAATGCCCCCACAGTGCCAAATATACATTGCCCCCACAGTGTCAGATATACATTGCCCCACTGTGCGCTCATTGCCTCCACAGTGACAGATATACATTGCCCCCCTGTGCCAGATATACATTGCCCCCCTGTGCCAGATATACAGTGCCACCCTGTGCCAGATATACAGTGCCACCCTGTGCCAGATATACAGTGCCACCCTGTGCCAGATATACAGTGCCCCCACAGTGCCAGATATACAATGCCCCCACAGTGCCAGATATACAATGCCCCCACAGTGCCAGATATACAATGCCCCCACAGTGCCAGATATACAATGCCCCCACAGTGCCAGATATACAGTGCCCCCACAGTGCCAGATATACAGTGCCCCCAGAGTGCCAGATATACAATGCCCCCACAGTGCCAGATATACAGTGCCCCCAGAGTGCCAGATATACAATGCCCCCAGAGTGCCAGATATACAATACCCCCCCAGTGCCAGATATACAGTGCCCCCTGCTCACCGCTGCCTGTTTGTGCTGTGTGAGGGGAGGAGAGTGCAGTGCCTCTCCTGCACCTCAATGCTCCTGAAGTCCGGTCTCTGCAGCTCCAGCAGCGGGTATCTCAAATGAGCCGCTGGTTCGTTAGCCAATCAGAGCTCGTGGACCGGCAGCCAATAAGGAGCTGTGGCTGTCGCGAGCTCTGATTGGATATCAAACCGGTGCCTTATTGAGACCACCCACCGTTGCAACAGCCGTCGGAGCAGAGACCGGACATCACAGATAATTGAGGGGTAGGAGAGGCGCTGTGCTGCGCTCTCCTCCCCTTACATAGCAGCCAGCGGCAGTGCAGTCACAGTGAGCGGCGGCCCAGTGGCGGTGGGTACAGCATACTCACGGCTAAATTCTTAACGGTACGCCGTACCCGACCACTTGCACCACTGCTTGTAAGACATGCATCTGGGGATGTATAGTAGCCTACTCTAAATAGGCTTTGTCCCTAAGGGGCATGCTACACTTATGTGTGCACCTACTGCATACCTCCTAACAGTCCCGATTTTTGCAGTACATTCCCCTTTTTTTGGGGACTGTCCCACCCGCAGGCCGCAGTGTCCCGCGGTGGTAGTGGGGAATGTTGGGAGAACCCTTGTCACTGGCTGCTCGTCTATTCACAGGAGACAGAGGGACTGAGGGCAAGCCAGGAGCTCACAGAGCGCTGGGCATGCCCCCATAATGACGAAAATGTGATACGCGGCAGGTGGCTGCGGCATTCCCACAAAGACATGCTCCCTTTTGGGCACACTCGGCTTAGCTGTGCAGAAGGGCCCTTGGTTCTTAATAATGAAAGTGGGAGGTATGCTACTGTGGGGAGGGAGATTCTATAGTGGGAGTTGCTACCATGCTGGGACTTGTAGTTCCACAAAGAAAGAAAATACACACTCTTCAATGCCAAGAACTGCATGTCAGAATAATTATAATAAACTCTGCAATCTAACACAGAGCAAATTCAAGGTTCTTGGTATACATTTTGGACAAAAAATATTAGCCCACCAGTAAGTGGCTAGCTGACATTGACTCTGGTGGGCTCCTAAGACTGTTGAATCAGGGGCGTGGGACCCCAACAAGTCGTCGAGAGCCAGTCACCCAAGGGCAGCACACCAATAAAAAACTAAGGTGTTAATAAGTGTTAAGAAAGAAGCAAAATTCTATGTGTTACCGAGGTGAAAGGTGTTGGAAGAAATAGTGAAAAATTTGTATTATTAGTAAAACAAAAATATTCAGAGTGTTAAAAATTGCTAAATTAAATATCATAGCGTGCCACCCAAAGGCCAACAGTCCACACCATCTCAGGGGGCCCGGGCCCCAAACCCATCCCCAAAACTGACAAATTGTACAAATTTGTACGGCTAACCTCGAATTTGCTCTTTGTTAGATTGCAGAGTTTATTATAATTATTCTGACTAGCAGTTCTTGGTATGGTGGAGGTATGTTACTGTAAATATATTGCAAAACAAAATATCAATTGACTTTAAAGATAGCTGACCTTTATACTTGTGAAAACAATATAAGAGTAATACATAACTTATCTAAGTTCTAAATAGGCAGTCTCTTCTGATTGGTCAGAATTGGCAAGTCTATTTTTTATTATTGAAAAGAAGAGGCTGAATGGCCTGGTCATAGCTGGGAAATCATGCACATGTTAACAAGCAGCATATAACCTTGAACAGTATTAGTTTTTAATTGTTGGATGATAAAATAAAGCCAGTTAAAACCTGGAGTATAAAGCACAACTTGCACATAGAGCAATCTGGCACAGGAGGAACTAGTAATTATGGGTACAGTATCATTTAATAAAAATAAACACTCGTTAAATTCCCGTAGGACAATTAGACGAAATAAAACCCCCGACAATTTCAGAGCTGTTTTTGAGGAAAAAAATTGTCAGTTAAGTGGTTTAAAAGGAAAGTGTGCCTGTTTGCAGATGACACAAAAGTATGCACCAGGAGGGGTAAAACAAATGATTGATGATCTAGGTAGACTAGAGAAGTGGTCAAGAACGTGGCAACTACAGTTTAACGCTAAAAAAATGCAAAATCATGCACTTAGGTCTCAAAAATCCAAAGGCTAAATATAGTATCAAGGGCAGTATTGTTAGGGTCTCCTGCCCTGTGCTGCCACGTCGTCATGGCAACCGGGAGACAAGTGCTAGCGGAGTAACCTGAGCGCAGCTGATACTCCGGTTCGGGTCTTTTGCTGTGCAGTGGTTACAGGCATGGGATCCGGTGCTGGTTTTTGTGCTCACAGTCTGTGAGGTCTGAGGGGGGCGTGGACAGCACCTGCTTTATAAGGCCTCTTCTCAGATTAAGCAGATGCTGCTGAATCTTTGTTGGTTAGTCAGTTCCTGAAAGTTAGCCAGTACTGTGTAGCTTTGTATTTTGTTATTGCTTACTGCAAATAGGCCTGGGCATTTGGTACTACACTCTGCCAATCCAGACCTAGCAGTAAGACTGGAGTCAGTCGTTTAGCCTGCTGAGGTTCTTTTGCTATTCTGTGAACCCAGCAGGTTTGTGGCTGTACTTTCAGACCTGCCTGCATAATCCTCTCTCACTGTGCAGGGCGTCCATGTGTCAGTTTAGTGGCAGTAAGCTGAACCTGGGCCCTGCAAGTGAGAATTAGGATTGTGGAGACTCTCCTTGTGTCTATTATTCCATCTCTGACCAAGGAGTTTACTGCCACACCCGTTGGTAACCCTTTAGGGTTTTGCTGTTGCCCTTAGCAACAGCATTTCGGGTTCTCTACGTATTAAAACACAACATCTTGCTTTTTCCATCTGAGCATTTCTAATACTAGGGAGACACCCAGTTTCTTAGCCTCTGGGCTTCTCTGTTCACTCTGTGTTGGTTTTGTTACCCTATCACCTTCTGTGTACGTTATGTCATATTTCCCAGTCTGTCTGTGAGTTCATTTGTTTTGCATCCCTCTCTGTTCAGACACCAGTACATTCCTGCAGGCACTGGTGTGTATAACAGTTCAAACACCAGTACATTCCTGCAGGCACTGGTGTGCATAACAAGTATACTCTTGGTTGCAGGATAGAAAACAGAGAGTTGTGGTAAATGGAGTGCATTCACAGGAGGGAAATGTTACCAGTGGAATTCCCCAGGGATCTGTACTTGGACCAGTGCTTTCCCTTTAATGCAAATGGCATTAAAGGGAAAGTATGCCTTTTTGCAGATGACACAAAGGTATGCAACAGGGTAGACACACCAAGTGGGGTAAAACAAATGATTGAGGATCTAGGTAGATTAGAGGAACGGTCAAGAGTGTGGCAATTACAATGTAATGCCAAAAAATGCAAAATCATGCACTTGGGTCTCAAAAATCCAATGGCTAAATATAGTATTAATGGCACTATACTGGAAACTAATGAGAAGGAAAGGGATCTAGGAGTCACTATTTCAGGTGACTTAAAGACAGGTAAGCAATGTAACAAAGCAATGAGGAAGGCTAGTCAGATGCTTGGCTGCATTGGGAGAGGAATCAGCAGCAGAAAGAAGTAATAAGGCCACTGTATAGGTCATTGGTACGGCCTCATCTATAATACTGTGTTCAATTCTGGAGGCCATATCTTCAGAAGGATATTAATACATTAGAGACTGTACAAAGAAGTGCAACTAAAATGGTGCATGGCCTACATCAGGCATTCCCAACCGCGGTCCCCAATGCACACCAACAGTGCAGGTTTTAGTGATATCCAGGCTTCAGCACAGATGGTTAAATCAAAATAACTGAGCTACTAATTAAGTCACCTGTGTTCAAGCCTGGATATCACTAAAACCAGGACTGTCAGTGTGCCTTGAGGACCGCGTTTGGGAAACACTGGCCTACATCATAAAACTTACCAAGAAACACTAAGAAATCTTAATATGTATAGTTTGGAGCAGAGAAGGGAAAGGGGGGACATGATAGAAACTTTCAAATATATCAAGGGTTTTAACAAAGTCCAGGAGGGAAACATTCTCCAAATGAAGAGAAGCAATAGGACACGAGGACATGCACTGAGACTGGAGGAGGGGGGGTTCAGGGGAAATTTGAGGAAAAATTACTTCACAGAAGGGGTAGTGGACAAGTGGAATAGCGTCCCATCAGAGGTGGTAGAGGCTATGACAGTATAGCAATTTAAACAGGCATGGGATAGACATAAGGATATCATTACAAAGAAATAAGGACCAAATAAGGTTTGAGATAAAAATATGGTAAAAAAAAAAAAAAAGAGGCAGATTAGATGGGCCAAGTGGTTCTTATCTGCCGACAAATTCTATGTTTCTATGTTTCTATGCTAGTCAGATGGGATCAGTAGGATTTACCGTTGATCGAGATGCCGGCCATCAGTATACAGACAACGGCATCCCAATCGTCAGTATGCCGGCAGCGGGGCGAGTGCAAAGAATACCCTTGCAGGCTCGATGGCTTGCTACGCTCGCCACAGGCATTGTCAGCGGTCGAGATCACAGGGTCAGTATCCTGACCGCCGGGATCCCAACTGCCGGCAACTCAACTGCATACCAGTCAGATGCTTGGTTGCATAGGGAGAGAAATCAGCAGCAGAAAGAAAGAAGTAATAAGGCCACCGGATAGGTTATTGGTCGGCCCCATCTAGAATACGGTGTTCAATTCTGGAGGCCATATCTTCAGAAGGATATTAATACATTAGAGACTGTACAATGAAGGGCAACTAAAATGGTGCATGGCCTACATCACAAAACATACCCAGAAAGACTAAAAAAAACCTCCATACGTATAGTTTGGAGCAGAGAAGGGAAGGGGGAGCATGGTAGAGACTTTCAAACACTGGCGTATCTATAATGGGTGCAGTGTGTGCGGTGCACACGGGCCCCTGAGTCCAGGGGGAGCCCACACCGCACACACTGCACCCATTTCTCCTGTACTTACCTTTCCGGAGTCCATCGCTGACCGTGTGTGGGCCCCCTCCTCTCCCGTAGCCGTCACGCCGCTGCTAGTGCACTGACCATTAGAGACTCTGGCACAGTGCCACAGTCTACAGCGCATGCGCAGGACACCGAAAAAATGGCGCGGTGGCCATTTTTCAGAGTCCTGTGCATGCGCTGTAGACTCTGGCACTGTGCAAGAGTCTACAGCGCTCAGAGCGCTAGCAGCGGCGTGACGGCTACGGGAGAGGAGGGCGCCCACACACGGAGTCTGCACATGGGTCCCTTCCTCTCTAGAGACGCCCCTGCTTTCAATTATACCAAAGGTTTTAACAAAGTTCAGGAGGGAAACATTCTTCAAAGGAAGAGAAGCAATAGGACATGAGGACATACACTGAAACTGGAAGGGTAGTGGACAGAAAGGGTAGTGGACAAGTGGAATAGCCTCCCATCAGAGGTGATAGAGGCTAAGACAGTAGAGCAATTTAAACATGCATGGAACAGACATAAGGATATAAGGATCAAATAAGGTTTGAGGTGACAATATGGTAAAAAAGGGGCAGACTAGAGGAGCCAAGTGGTTCTTATCTGCCATCAAATTCTATTATTAGCAGCAATAACATTAATTTCCAATCATTTCCCGTCAATTTTGCCCACCTTACCATACACTCTCCTGAGTGAAATGTCACTAGAAATCACGTGGGAGGGTCTTGCATGCAATCCAATTTAATCCAAGCTCAAAACTCAAGGGAAGACCCAACTTGGGACTCGGTTCTACTCGGATCCCCGAAGTTCAGGTGTGTTTGGTTTTTAACAAAACAGAAACGTCCATATCTACTTTAAATAAGTATGTACAGTAAAATGCAGAATTTACAGAACAGTGAGTGTGTTTCCCGATAGAATGTTTTTTTCCGCATGTGGGCGCCATTTCACAATCCAAGTCTCCCGTTCTGCAGAGCATAGGTCTTGGAGAGCAAAAAATAACCTAGCACCGTCTCTGCAAATATATGTAGTCTGGACATCTCAACATCTCATAAAAATATCCATTCCATACATAATATAACCAAAGAGAGAGAGAATTGTAGTTTCTACTTTAATTACACATTCTCCCACTTCATGGTAAGACGCCTGTCTCTTGCTGGCAGGTGTGCTCTCGGCTGGTGCTCTGATTGAGCATTCAGATCTAAACACACAGCCAGGGCAGATGCTAGAGTGTTGGGTGCCACACTGCAAACTATAAATTTGAGCCCTCCTTCCCATACTTTATAAAAGGACAGCCTTCGGAGTGAGCTGCAAAAATGGCATGTTGTCTTACAAGGAAGGGACGTGGCCACACAATAGTACTCCCAGTTCAAATTACACCACACAGTAGCATAATCTTATTCACATTACACCCACGTAGTGCCCCTGATTCATATTATACCACATAGTAGTGTCCCTTATTCACACCATGACACACATTAGTGCCCATTAGACGCACAATGCCCACAACAGTATTGCCCCTTACACATAATGCTCACAGCAGTAGTGCCCCATACACATAATGCTCACAGCAGTAGTGCCCTATACACATAATTCTCACAGCAGTAGTGCCCCATACACACAATGCCCACAGTAGGAGTACCCCTTAAATATAATGTCCACAGTAGTAGTGCACAGGGCCACCATCGCATGGGGACTGCCAGGACTAGAGTCCCAGGCCCACACAGCCCACCTGCATGCCCCTGGATCCTGCCACCGATACAGCAGCTGGACAGCAGCACAAGAAGTCTTTGCTGGGTTATGATATATGGACTAAGCCGTGATTACACTGGTGCTACTCTGACTGCTGCTTCTTTCTGACACAGTGCTACATCACGGCCACACATCACTATGATTTCCCAGCAGCCAGAGAGCAGCTCGCTGCCATTACTTCTACTACAAGCTCAGCACCACTACTGCTGCTGCCACCAGCCCCTGCAGAGGAAGGTAGGAGCTCATCTCACAGTCAATGTAGGTGCTTACACTGAAGACTGGAACAGTGAATCTCACAGAGAGAGAAAGATGCATTGGTTGGGCTCCTACTTGAAAAGGAGAAGTATGGTGCGCCACGTGGGCTACAAGAGCACAAGCTCCGCCATCTGTAACTAAAGAACATAAGTGTGCCAACTCTCCGAGGTAAGGAAGCTCATTGTGCAGCTTACGGCACAGCTTCTGACAGCCTTGGAGTTAAGCCCCAGCACCTGGAGACAAGACCCAACCCCATAACTTATTGGCAGTCACAGGAGTGAGCAGCGTGACTGCAGGGATGCACAGCTCACAGGGCTGGATAAATTGAAGTGCACTGCTTGTCTAACACTACAGACAGCAAGCAGCTCATATGTGGCTCCCTAGACTGCCCATCTGTTGGTACTCCCCTCCCACCCCACCACATACCTGGTGCTACCCTCATCCACATCTGGTGCCACGCTTCCCCACACCTGTATACTTCATCACACCTGGTGCTCATCCATCACAAACCAGATGTCTCCTATCTCACACCTAGTGCCCCTCCTGCACACCTGATGCTTCCCCCATATCGATGGTGGCCATTGATAATGACAGTGACATAAGCAAACTATGTGGTCCCATTAGCACAGTACTCTGCTGTGACTTAGTCATAGTCTCTAAAGGCTGCAGCTACTGGTAACAGGTGAGGGCGAGAGAGAGGCTGAGAGCTCCTCTTCTCTTCTGCCACCAACAGGTTAGATTAGTCTTCTTCAGGGGCAGAAGGACGTAATGTGTGTTTTATTTTTTTTCTTTGGGGGGTCAATGTATATGTTTTTTTCCTGTTGGGTCCAATGTGCTTGTTTTTTCCTGTGAGGGTCAATGTGTTTTTATTTTTTACTTTGGGGGACAGTGTATTTGTTTGTTCTTTTCCTGTGAGGGCCTGTGTGTTTTAGCTTTTGTTTATGGGGCCAGTGTGCGTTTTTTTTCTCTCCTGTCTGGGCCAATGTGTTTTTTTCCCTCTGTGGAGGCTAATGTGTTTTTTTAGTTGTTGTGTGAATAGGTTCCTGGCGCTGGTCCCTTTACTCCTGCCTGATAAGCTCTGGGATGTCAGCAGTGGTCAGGAGAGATTGCTGATATCTGCCCACTTTTGCCATGTCTACTGGGGGGATGGGGGGGGGGGGGGGCAGGGGGTTGCAGTCCCAGGCATAACTCTTTTCTGTTTTTTTTCAGTGTCTCCCCTACATCTGCTGCTTCGCCTGGCTCTGCTCTGATCCTAGCTCTCGGAGCCATGCCTGTAGCTCAAAGTTTGCGGATGTAGCATGAGGCTGGACCAGCAGAGTGGGGGTGGTATCTCTCCAGCCCGATGCCATCCTGCAATGCATACCCCCACTAACTGCTTTGTGTCCTCGCTGCACACAAAATTGGTAGGATATGCTGCTCCATCTCTTATAAAACATGTTATGGCTATAGTACAATCATATTAATTGCTATTGGTATTGTAGTCATGATTTGAGTTGCTGGCAGTGAAGGGGAGTCTGGGCATCTTGAAACTCCCCTGTGTTTGCCTATGTCAGTATGAGGAGAGTGCAATACGTTTTCAGAAGCACAAAAAGTAACATATTTACAAAGTCAACACTACATTTTTTCAAAGTATTCACCAGAGGAGTCATGCAAAGTTGCATGTGCTCAAACCACTTGGTGAAGCAACTGGACCAGTCCGAAGCAGCTTCCAGTGTCTTTAATCAAATCCCATGTACTGTATCTTGCGCTTGAATTGTGGGTACACAAAGAAGTCACAGGGGGCCAGGTCTGGACTGTACAGCAGATGACCAAGCTTCTGGATGCGTTCATGTGCCAGAAAATCCACCACTTTCCTGTACTTGTGGGCATATGCATTTTGGGGGTATTCAATTAGTGCCATTTTTTCAACTAGTCAAAAAATGGCAGTTTCCGCCCGTATGTAGGTCGAATTCACATTCGACCTATTCAAAGCACGTTCCGATTTTTGTACTTGACAAAAAATCCACCCAATCGAAAACCACATGGTTCAGCGAATTAGCCGCCGATCCACGTGTTTTGTCGAATCTGCGAGCGTTTCACAGTTTTTTAGTACATTTTCGCCCATGCCGATTCGACCCGCAAAAAAGGCATTGTGAAAACAGAGCAGAAAACTGTCAAAAACTCCTGCTATTGAATACCAAACGTCTGAATTAGTGCCGATTATCCGACTGTCAGAAAACTGGGCACTAATTGAATATCTCCCATTGTCTTGATGGAGAAGGGCACCACGAGCGTGGTTTCTTGGACGACGCCTAAAAAAGGCTTCCAGCACCACTTTTGCATACCAGTCCCCAGTGACAGTGCGCTGCTGCACCAGTCTTGGCCACAGAAACAGCCACCATCTGCTTGGCCAAACTACTCCAGCATGTTGTGTCACCAAGTCACCCAAGCCTCCTTCTTCTCTCGAGTCAGCAGATGGGGCACCCAGTGTGCAGAAATCTTGCTCAGTCTAAGCACTTTAGTCAGCGTTTACAGTTCACAACCAGATTGTGTCTTCTCTACTTATCCAGAAACTTATTGCACACCCCTCGTATAGATGATCATTCTCTCAGCAGCATTATATAAGCTCTGTGCCTGTGAGTATGACCATCATATGTCAGTAATCTTTCCACTCATTTTATTATGTAATTGAGGATGGGCTGCATGTACCTGGTTCATGTCCTGATATGAGGAAGGTGACAGAGGCAAGCAGATGCAAGGGGTGAAACTTAGTGGAAGGGACAAAGTCCTCCAGCAGTAACATAAGGCTCCAGATGAACCGATTCTGGAAGATCTCTCTCTATAAATTTAGAGGGTGATTCCGATTGGATCGTCGATGTGCTAAATGTAGCACATCTACGATCAGTTACTCAGACATGAAGGTGGACACCCAGCACAGGGCTAGTCCTCCCTGCATGTCAGGCCCTACCCCATCCACCCCCTGCACAGGTGCAAAAGCATTACACGGCGGTGATGCTTTTGCACCCGCCAAATAGCTCCCTGCCTGCGCAGCTAAGCCCGCTGCATCCCGGGTCACAGCAGCCCTCCCCCGCAATGGTCCGGACACACCTGCGTTGTCCGGACCGCGCCCCACCAACAGCGTTCTAACGCCATTGGCACGCTGATGTCAATCAGGCAGAGGCAATTGCAGCCCTGAGATGCTTTTAGCATCTCACTGGGCCTCCTGGGGTGCGCACTCCCCAAAGGGCTTCAGACTGCGATCACCTCCGCTGCAGCAATCCAGTCGGAATTAGGACCTTAATGCGTTGTGTTTGAGACCACAGATATCCCAATTCAGGTGGTAGCACTAGCAAGAGGGTGACAGCAAAATCTGATAAGCTGTTCACTGTCTCCAGCTGAAAGGAGGTGGAGTAAAAGCCACTGCTAGACATTTCAGTGCCTGTGCCAGAAAGTGCATGGGGGTGTCTGCTCTCCCATTTTAAAAATCATAACATTAGGCGGTGCTCAGCAAATAAGGGGTGTTGGTCTTGTAGGTAAGGGGTATATATATTATATTTAAATTATCTGGAGATGATGGGTCTATGAAATATACGGGACATAGGGGGTTATTCAGAGATGGACGTAGGTCGTTGCATCAGCACCAAGATCTGCGTCCATTTCCTCACATGCTGGGGGCCACCCAGCACAGGGCAAGGGCGACCAGCGTGCGTAGTGTTGCCTCATAATACATGATACGTGTGACATTACGCAGCCACCCAAAAACACTTGCGACACGCCCCCGTTTTGGCTGCCACACCTGCAAAATGCCAAAACAGCTCCCCCCCCCCCCAACGAACATCCGGCGCAGTCAACCACCTTGCGGCTGCATCTCTCTAGGCCATTGATCGTGTGGAGACCAGATGGACTCGGCCGCTGCGTACAGACACGCGTCTGTGTCAATCTCTGAATCGCCACATACTTTTTTAATATATGGGTGAGATGGGGCCAGTGACTGAGAGCAGGAGTACAGACTATGTGCCCTGCTAGGGTCTGAGAGGAGAGGGCACACTCACCCACTACTCCATGCCCAAGCTCATAACTCCACTTTGGGTGGCTGGGAAGCAGGACCATGCTGATGGTGTCTGGATGTGAGTACTGAGGATGGATGTGTGGCCGCGGATCTCAATGCTGGAGGCAGACCTTTTTCCTTGGCTTGATGTGTGTGAAACTGGGAAAGAGGAGAGAGCAGACGGGGGGGGGGGGGGAAGGTGAAGAGCCGCCTGGGAGAAGGAATTGAGCCCGGGAAAGGAGTGAACATAATTACAGGCTGCGTCCTGTGTGGCGGCACCGCTCACACGGGATGCAGTCGATTTACTCCAATCAAAATCCAGACGGTCGAAATCTCGACAGCAATTGACCGACGGTCAAAATCCGACAAGGTCAAAATCCCGACATGGACAAAATACCGACAAGGTCAAAATACCGACATGTAAAATGCCGACAGGTCAAAATGCCGACATGAGTTTCTCATGATTTTTTTTCATTGAAACCGACTTGTTCATACTTTACCATCCCAGTAGACCTGGAGGGGGAATATAATAGTGTGCGAGCGTTCGCCATGCGAGGGTACGCGGTACACTTATATGGTGTCCATGTCGACATACGCACACAAAAAAAAATGAAAAATGCATGTCGGTATTTTGACCTGTCGTCATTTTACATGTCAGTATTTTGACCTGGTCTGTATTTTAAATATCGGTATTTTGTCCATGTCGGGATTTTGACCATCGGTCAATTACTGTCGGGATTTCGACCGTCGGGATTTTGATCGGAGGTATTTCATACCGATCCCGCTCACACACACCCTAGTTATAGCCCTGAGTGGATTGCTGATGGCCACCAAGTGTTAAAAGCCCTGTGTGGCAAGGAAATGCACCCAACACAGCCCCCTCATCCCCCTTTTGTTCAATTTAAATGTTGGGAAGTTTACAGAGTTATAAAACACATGACAAGTCTTTGGTTAATGTTCAGCTGGAATTTATAGGTTACAACTTTACCTGCAATGTGACAGACAGACCCCGAACAGCAATCAGATGGAAAACTCGTCTGCAAGATGGTAAAAGCTGTAAACGTTTTTTATTCAAACACAGTTACTTATTTAGCAAGCACTAAGAGGACATAAAAATACTTGGTTCTGGTAAAACCGGTAACAGGATGCAGTGTTAAGCCTAAACACACAAGGCCACACATATTACACATTTACAGATACAGTACACAAAGCAGTTCAGGATCGTTTATGTGGAAGGGCATCTCAGGGATACTGCAGTCATTTTTTTTTGTTTCTGTGAGTTAGAGGGACTCTAGCGGAGGGAGGGAGTAGGTGAGGGCACACTTCACATCATTCATCCCCATCCTGCCCATATCATTAGGAAGTGTGCAGGTTGTGAGAATGTGACCATACTTTCCAAGATTGTAGCCAAGTTACCTCATTCTCCTGCCCCTGTTTAGAACATGTGAACACCCACATTTTTTAAAACCCTGCCTTTGCAACAATGGCCATGCATCAAAGTTGCAGCATAGCAAGAGGATTCTCTGCATTATTAAAAGAAACAACTATGGGGGTAATTCAGAGTTGATCGCAGCAGCAAATTTGTTAGCAGTTGGGCAAAACCATGTGCACTGCAGGTGTGGCAGATATAACATATGCAGAGAGAGTTAGATTTGGGAGGGGTGTGTTCAAAATGAAATCTAAATTGCAGTGTAAAAATAAAGCAGCCAGTATTTACCCTGCACAGAAACAATATCACCCACCCAAATGTAACTCTCTGCAAATGTTATATCTGCCCCACCTGCAGTGCACATCCGCTAACAAATTTGCTGCTGCGATCAACTCTGAATTACCCCCTATATACAGTATAGCAATAAAAATGAAAATTGTCAGAGGAATTTTAAGTAATCAGACCACTCCTTTGGTCTTCTTGTTGTGCTTGTTCAATATACTGTACACACACAGAAACTATAATATAAGCCCCAGTGGCTGCTGCATTTGTTCGGCATGGCAAAGTCCCAACACTCCCTCCAAGCTGATGCCTGGAGCACATGCCCCCTTAGCCACCCCTAGTTGCGGTTCTGGCTGAATAACACAGGCGTGACGGCGAGCAACTGAAGAGCCTGGTAAGTGACAGATCTCCACATCTGCTCCAAGCAGAGGCGGATTGGCCATAGGGTTTACAGGGAAGATTCCCGGTGGGCCGACGCACCCGTGGGGCCTGTTTTGTTTGAGGACTTGTGGTCCTTTTTATAGACATAATGAATAAGATGCTAAATAATTTGCATATATGAAAATTACTTTGCCACTAAGCCTGTGATTGCAGATGATCTAGTGTATGCTCTGTCTGCCTGCTTGGCTGACATATAAGACTGAGTGAATAGTGATTGGGATATGGTTGGTGTAATAAGCAAGAAAATATATCTTTCTAAATATTTATATAGTTTCCTAAATTCTTAAGGTGTATCATATAATGTGCTCATAACATTTTATTTTATTTCCTTTTAACTTCCCCCTGATGCTGGACATCCCCACTATCTGGAAAGTCTTGGGGGGAGGGTGCTGCTGCCATGGCCCATGGCTAGACCTTACACCCCTGGTGCTGCCTATGTGGGGCCACTAGTACAAATTTTTCCAGGGCCGCTTTTTGTTCCCAATCCGCCCCTGGCTCCAAGACCAGCCACACACAGTCCCAAAAGCACTGTATTCCAGGGCCGGATTAAGCCTTTGGGGGTCTGGGGCCCAGGGCATCTAACACAGGAAGCTCCCCCCCCTCTAGTGTCAGCACCAGTGCAGGTTCTACTGTAGCTGCTCACCCTGATGCCGAGGCTGCCACTGCGGGGAGCAGACGTGCAGCACACGGAGGTCAGTGCGGGGCCTCAGTTGCGGCCGTGGTGCTGCCGCGTGCAGGGAGCGGCGGTCAGTGCGGCGTGGGGGCCTCTCTCCTGGGTGCTGCCGGGTTTAGAGTGGTAGCACCAATCCGTGCAGCTGGGTGCAGGATGCGGTGGTCGGTGCGGGGCCTCTCTCCTGGGTGCGTATTGAAGGCTGGACCCCAAGAGAAAGCCCCAGGCATGTCGGTCAGCATCTGATCTGGCTGCTGGCAGGGGGCTCTTTTGGAAAGGGGGGACTGGGGTACTTACCCCCCAGGGCCCCACCTTAATCTGGCTCTGCTGCATTCCCACCCCAGCCCAAACTTGACTCATTCTATTCCTAAATGCTTGTCTGTGTTTGCCTCTCCCTGACCCCCCACCCCTTCCCCAGTGTGCCTACAGCTGTCACCTATCATCTGTCTCTGCTCTGTTTTACCCCTTTCCAACCAGTTTTTTTGTGCGTGTCTCCATCTGCTCCATCAATGTGTACTACTGTCCTTACCCAAGTGTGACTGTGCCCCCCTCTTGTGTGACAGTGTGTGTCCCTCCTCCTATGTGACTATGTATGTGTACCTTCCCCCTCCTGTGTGTGTGTTATTGGTGTGTGTGAGGAGAGCGTCACTGTGGAGATCACTTGTATATGTTACCAGTGTGTGAGAGGAGCGTGTCACTGGAGATCACCTGTTTGGGCAGTACAGATGGAGTAATGGTTAGCATTACTGCCTCTCAGCACTGAGGTCATGGGTTCGATTCCCACCATAGCCCTAACTGTGTGGAGTTTGTATATTCTCCCCATACTTGCGTGGGCTCCTCCAGGTACTCCAAATTCCCCCCACAATCCAAAAATATACTGGTAGGTCAATTGACTCCTGGCAAAAATTAACCCTAGCGTGTGACTGTGTGCGTGTACATGGGCAGATTAGATGGGCCAAATGCTTCTTGTCTAAGTCTATGTTTCTATGCCTCTGTCCCTACCCAGGTGTGTCTCTGCCCGTACCCAGGTGTGTCTCTGCCCGTACCCATGTGTATCTCCATCTTTGTGGCTCCTGATTGTTTTCTCCTCTCCTTCAGGTACATACACAATATTTAACTTAAACTTTAAAGTGATTGAATATTTATTTTCCACAAGAATACACAAGTAAATTGTTTAAATATCATACAATGTGATTTCCTGTTATTTTTTTCAGATTCTGTCTGTCACAGCTGAAGTGTACCTATGATGAAAATTACAGACCTCACTCATCTTTTTAAGTGGGTCAACTTGCACAATCAGTGGCTGTCCAAATACTTTTTTGCAGCACTGTATCAGTAAGTTCCTTTTTGTGTAAAACAGAATTTAACAAGAACTGAATAACACTAGAGCTTTATTTCAAGAGTATAACATTTCTTAATGTTGCTGTTCTGGCTGCACAGCACCTGCCACAGAATCAGCCCGGTAATGTGGGGAATATTCTTTGGAGTAGTTTAGAGAATTTTGTTTCTCTTGGATAATGTAGACAGCCATGTAGTAACAGGGATTAATGGGGCAGATGTATTAACCTGGAGAAGGCATAAGGAAGTGATAAAGCAGGAAGTGATAAAGCATGTGGAAGATGGCGGCGCGTCGATACGCAGCGGCTGCAGTACTCGTCTCTAGGGGAGAGCATGGACCATTACTTTACCTGCCATTGCTGGTGCCTCTGCTGATTGCTGGTCCCGTGGCCGCGGGAGGGATCCAGTACTCGCGGTGGGGTCTTTTGGCGCTGAGGGCGGGCGTTCCCATGGAGGCTGCTGGCGGGATTTTTGGTGCTGCGTCTCCGGCTTCTGATGTTGTGCCCCGGATGGCGCCCCTGGCTGGTACTGCTGGGGGTGCCTGGACAGCGCTTCCAGCGTCTTTAGCTCCGGCTGTGTCACCGGCTCCCGGCGCTGTGCCCCCGGATGGCGTTGCTGGGGTCATCTGGGCAGCGCTTCCAGTGTCTCCGGCCCCGGCATTTGGTGCTGTGCTCCATGGTGTTGATGCTGGTGCACCTGGGGCTCCTGCAGAGTAGGGCACGTGGGGAGAGAGTCTTGGTGCACCAGGGGCTCCTGCAGAGGAGGGCATGCGGGGAGAGAGTCTTTGTCCAGGAAAGCAGAGGGGAGCTGCGGAGACGCTGGGGGGAGCATCGACGGGTGCTCCTCCTGAGGCTGCTGGTGGCACTTCAGGGGAGAAATTCTATCACAGCAGCTGGCGGAGAAGAGAGCATCAGAGCCGTGGTGGGTCCAGGCCTTGGGAGATAAGGCAGAGCTGGCAGCATTATTCACCGCTGAGTCAGCACCCCCGCAGACTGAGGAAGCAGAAAAGGGGTAAGAGAGCTGGCCTTCTGGCAAGATTGAGGCATCGGCCCTTTAACTCTCCTTTGCCCAGTATATTTTCAGCAAATGTGAGATCTCTTACTAACAAGCTGGATGAGGTTAGGCTAAAAATTGCCTGCAACAGGACATTAGCTAATTGTTCCTTGTTGATATTCACTGAGACTGGGCTAGGGGTCAGTGACCCGGACTGTCCTTTTGAATTGGCTGCCAGGACTTTGTTTAGATTCAACAGGACTTCTGAGTCTGGAAAGAAAAAAGGCGGTGGTCTTTGTATATATATATCCATGATCGATGGTGTTCCAACGCGGATCTGATTGAGACCTTTTGTTCTGCTGATTTGGAACTTGTGTTTATGCGGTGTAGACCATTTTATTTGCCCCGGGAATTTTCTGTGGTTTTTGTAGCCGCAGTGTACATCCCTCCGCAAGCGAATATTGCCTTGGCATTAGATATCTTGCTTATTTCCTTTTCTAAACAGATGACCCTACACCCGGACTGTGCATTCATTGTTGCCGGAGATTTGAATCGGGCGAATTTAAGATCTGTGTTTCCTAAATTTGTATAGAATGTTTAGGTACCAACTCGGGCGGCTAACACTCTTGACCATGTTTATACCAATGTTAAACATGCATACAAATGTCTTTTGTGTCCTCATATTGGGCAGTCCGATCACTCATCACTCTGGTTAATTCCCAGATATTTGTCGGTATTAGGGAGGGATCGACCAACTACTAAGGAAGTTGAGATCTGGCCAGAGGGAGCTTTATTAAGTTTGCAGGGTTGTTTTGAGTGTACCAACTGGGATCAATTTATCTAGCAGGCTACTGGGGATTTTGGTGTTGATAATGATTGTCTGGCGTCAATGGTGTCATTGTATATTAACTGTTGCATAGAAAGTGTTACTAAGAGGAAGGTAGTTCGTATCTTCTCAAATGATAAACCTTGGATGAACAGTGAGGTTCGTTCCCTATTGAGAGCTAGGGATAGGGCGTTTAGAGAAAAAGATAATTTAGCTTATATGATTGCCCGTTCCAATTTAAAAAAGGTATTCGTCTTGTAAAGGAAGCTTATTCGAATAAGATTGAAAACCTTTTCAAGGAATCAGGTGATGCAAAAATGATGTGGAGAGGGATTAAATGCATCTCTGATTATAAAAGTTCTACTTCAGCTAGGACAGGCGGTCCTTCAGTTGATGAGCTAAACCATTTTTATGCCCGCTTTACAGAGGTCGAGCCTTTTATTGGTAATTCCTCTAGACTCCATTCAGATAGTTTATTGACCATAACTGAAGCCGAGGTTAGGGATTGTTTCAGCAGAACGAACGTAAGGAAGGCTCCTGGCCCGGATTGTATCCCAGGCAGAGTATTACGGGCGTGTGCTGAGCAGTTGTTAGGCATTTTTACAAAGAGTCAATGTACTGTCCCACGGTGTTTTAAAACCTCAATAATTGTTCCAATTCCTAAGACTGCGTCGGTCATTGGTCTGAACGACTATAGGCCGATTGCTCTCACTTCATTGATTATGAAATGTTTTGAGAGAATTGTTTTGGTCCATCTAAAAAGTGTCATCCCATTGGGATTCGACCCTAATCAATTTGCCTATCGGTCGAACAGATCAACTGAAGACGCAGCTCTTATGGTGTTTCATAGGGTACTTTGTCATCTTGAAAACAGAGAATCCTATGCTAGATTGTTATTTGTGGATTATAGTTCCGCCTTTAACACGGTAGTGCCAGCGGTGTTAGTAAAAAAGCTTTTAGAGATTGGATACGATACAGCCATATGATTTGGCTTTTGGATTTCCTGACAGATCGCCGCAGACAGTCAGACTGGGCTCTGACTTGTCTTCATAACTGGTATTAAATGTAGGAGTTCCGCAGGGTGGTGTTCTAAGCCCCTTCTAATATTCTTTGTATACCACCGACTGTGGTCAGTATTAACTAAGAATCCGAGTTTGTCCGATTTGTGTTTTTTTTTCTAAGTCCCAATCCGGGAATTCACTAAGCACCAATCTCGGCAGTGTTTGGACTATTCGTAATGGTTTGAATGACAACGTTCAGAAATACGAATGAATAGACCATTGGTCAAACGCGGCTGTTATTTCATAGAATATGGGCATTCACTATTCATTCGTATTTGGGTGTTAGTTTCTGAGTGCTCAAGTGCGGGTCTGTTTTTTTTCCGATTCGATAAAAAAAGCAGCAATAAAATAGACCTGCTTTTTCCAGTCGAGTTTGGATAACCATGCATGGATCAGTGAGATCTGTGCATGGTTATCTATGGGAAAGGGTCTGTTTAGTGTAAATTCTAAAAAAAAAATTGCGTGGGGTCCCCCCTCCTAAGCATAACCAGCCTCGGGCTCTTTGAGCCGGTCCTGGTTGAAAAAATATGGAAAAAAAATTGACAGGGGTTCCCCCATATTTAATCAACCAGCACCGAGCTCTGCGACTGGTCCTGCTTCCAAAAATACGGGGGACAAAAAGCGTAGGGGTCCCCCGTATTTTGAAACCAGCACCGGGCTCCACTAGCTGGGGAGATAATGCCACAGCCGGGGGACACTTTGATATCGGTCCCTGCGGCCGTGCCATTAAAACCCCAACTAGTCACCCCTGGCCGGGGTACCCTGGAGGAGTGGGGACCCCTTCAATCAAGGGGTCCCCCCCTCCAGCCACCCAAGGGCCAGGGGTGAAGCCTGAGGCTGTCCCCCCCCATCCAAGGGCAGCGGATGGGGGGCTGATAGCCTTGTGAGAAATTGTGAATATTGTTTTTAGTAGCAGTACTACAAGTCCCAGCAAGCCTCCCCCGCAAGCTGGTACTTGGAGAACCACAAGTACCAGCATGCGGTGGAAAACCGGGCCCGCTGGTACCTGTAGTACAACTACTAAAAAATATCCCAATAAAAACAGGACACACACACCGTGACAGTACAACTTTATTACATACATGCACACCAACATACACACATACTTACCTTTGTTCCCATGAGGCTCGGTCCTCTTCTCCATGTAGAATCCTAGGGGTACCTGTGAAAAAAATTATACTCACATAATCCAGTGTACCTTCTGTTCTTTGTATAATCCACGCACTTGGCAAAATAATAAAACGGAAACCCGACCAGGCACTGAAAGGGGCCCCATGTTTACACATGGGACCCCTTTCCCCGACTGCCAGGACCCCCCCTGACTCCTGTCAAAGAGGGTCCCTTCTGCCAATCAGGGAGCGCCACGTCGTGGCACTCTCCTGATTGGCTGTGTGCTCCTGTAGTGTCTGTCAGGCAGCACACGGCACAGATACAATGTAGCGCCTATGCGCTCCATTGTAGCCAATGGTGGGAACTTTGCGGTCAGCGGTGAGGTTACTTTCGGTCAACCGTTGACCGCAAAGTTCCCACCATTGGCTACAATGGAGCGCGTAGGCGCTACATTGTATCTGTGCCGTGTGCTGCCTGACAGACACTACAGGAGCACACAGCCAATCAGGAGAGTGCCACGACGTGGCGCTCCCTGATTGGCAGAAGGGACCCTCTTTGACAGGAGTCAGGGGGGGTCCTGGCAGTCAGGGAAAGGGGTCCCATGTGAAAACATGGGACCCCTTTCAGTGCGTGGTCGGGTTTCCGTTTTTTTTTTTTTTTGCCAAGTACGTGGATTACAAAAAAAAAAAAAAGAACAGGACACACTGGCTTTAGGTGAGTATAATTTTATTTTCAGGTACCCCGGATTCGACTTGGAGACGCCGACAGACGAAGACGTGGCCAGAGTCGGCGTGTCAACATAGGTAAGTATGTGTGTGTCGGAATGAATGTAATAAAGTTGTACTTTCACGGTGTGTGTGTGTGTTCTGTTTTTATTTGGGTATTTTTTTTGCAGTAGAACTACAGGTACCAGCGGGCCCATTTCCCCCCCGCATGCTGGTACTTGTGGTTCTCCAAGTACTGGCTTGCGGGGGAGGCTTGCTGGGACTTGTAGTTCTTCTGCAAAAAAACCCAATATTCTTACATTCTCAACAAGGCTATCAGCCCCCCATCCGCAGCCCTTGGATGGGGGGGACAGCCTCGGGCTTCACCCCTGGCCCTTGGGTGGCTGGGGGGGGGCCCTTGATTGAAGGGGTCCCCACTCCTCCAGGGTACCCCGGCCAGGGGTGACTAGTTGGATATTTAATGCCATGGCCGCAGGGCGCTGTATTAAAGTGACCCCCGGCTGTGGCATTATCTGTCCAGCTAGTGGAGCCCAGTGCTGGTACAAAAAATACGGGGGACCCCTACTCTTTTTGTCCCCCGTATTTTTTGCACCAGGACCAGGCGCAGAGCCCGGTGCTGGTTGATGAAATATGGGGGAACCGCTGTCATTTTCCCCCCATATTTTTTCAACCAGGACCGGCTCAAAGAGCCCGAGGCTGGTTATGCTTAGGAGGGGGGACCCCACGCAATTTTTTTCAGATTTAAAATCAATTAAAACACATTTTTCTCTATCGTCCTAAGTGGATGCTGGGGTTCCTGAAAGGACCATGGGGAATAGCGGCTCCGCAGGAGACAGGGCACAAAAGTAAAGCTTTTACAGGTCAGGTGGTGTGTACTGGCTCCTCCCCCTATGACCCTCCTCCAGACTCCAGTTAGATTTTTGTGCCCGGCCGAGAAGGGTGCAATTCTAGGTGGCTCTCATAAAGAGCTGCTTAGAGAGTTTAGCTTAGGTTTTTTATTTTACAGTGATTCCTGCTGGCAACAGGATCACTGCAACGAGGGACAGAGGGGAGAAGAAGTGAACTCACCTGCGTGCAGGATGGATTGGCTTCTTGGCTACTGGACATGAAGCTCCAGAGGGACGATCACAGGTACAGCCTGGATGGTCACCGGAGCCACGCCGCCGGCCCCCTCACAGATGCTGAAGCAAGAAGAGGTCCAGAATCGGCGGCTGAAGACTCCTGCAGTCTTCTTAAGGTAGCGCACAGCACTGCAGCTGTGCGCCATTTTCCTCTCAGCACACTTCACACGGCAGTCACTGAGGGTGCAGGGCGCTGGGGGGGGGCGCCCTGGGAGGCAAATGAAAACCTTTAAAAAGGCTAAAAATACCTCACATATAGCCCCAGAGGCTATATGGAGATATTTACCCCTGCCTAAATGTACTAAATAGCGGGAGACGAGCCCGCCGAAAAAGGGGCGGGGCCTATCTCCTCAGCACACGGCGCCATTTTCTGTCACAGCTCCGCTGGTCAGGAAGGCTCCCAGGTCTCTCCCCTGCACTGCACTACAGAAACAGGGTATAACAGAGAGGGGGGGCAGAATAAATGGCAATATATTAATATAAAAGCAGCTATAAGGGAGCACTTAATCATAAGGCTATCCCTGTCATATATAGCGCTTTTTGGTGTGTGCTGGCAGACTCTCCCTCTGTCTCCCCAAAGGGCTAGTGGGTCCTGTCTTCGTATAGAGCATTCCCTGTGTGTCTGCTGTGTGTCGGTACGTGTGTGTCGACATGTATGAGGACGTTATTGGTGTGGAGGCGGAGCAATTGCCAAATATGAGGATGTCACCTCCTAGGGGGTCGACACCAGAATGGATGCCTTTATTTGTGGAATTACGGGATAGCGTCAACTCGCTTAAGCAGTCGTTTGCCGACATGAGGCGGCCGGACACTCAATTAGTGTCTGTCCAGGCGCCTCAAACACCGTCAGGGGCTGTAAAACGTCCCTTGCCTCAGTCGGTCGACACAGACCCAGACACAGGCACTGATTCCGGTGGTGAAGGTGACGAATCAACCGTATTTTCCAGTAGGGCCACACGTTATATGATTTTGGCAATAAAGGAGATGTTACATTTAGCTGATACTACAGGTACCACTAAACAGGGTATTATGTGGGGTGTGAAAAAACTACCAGTAGTTTTTACCGAATCAGAAGAATTAAATGACGTGTGTGATGAAGCGTGGGGTGCCCCGATAAAAAACTGCTAATTTCAAAGAAGTTATTGGCTTTATACCCTTTCCCGCCAGAGGTTAGGGAGCGCTGGGAAACACCTCCTAGGGTGGACAAAGCGCTAACACGCTTATCAAAACAAGTGGCGTTACCCTCTCCTGAGACGGACGCACTTAAAGATCCATCAGATAGGAGGATGGAAAATATCCAAAAAGGTATATACACACATGCAGGTGTTATACTACGACCAGCTATTGCGACTGCCTGGATGTGCAGTGCTGGGGTAGTTTGGTCAGAGTCCCTGATCGAAAATATTGATACCCTGGACAGGGACAATATTTTACTGTCGTTAGAACAAATAAAGGATGCATTTCTTTATATGCGTGATGCACAGAGAGATATCTGCACACTGGCATCACGGGTAAGTGCTATGTCCATTTCGGCCAGAAGAGCTTTATGGACACGACAGTGGACAGGCGATGCGTAGAGGAGTTATTTGAGGTCGGTCTATCGGATTTGGTGGCCACGGCTACGGCCGGGAAATCCACCTTTCTACCTCAAGTCACTCCCCAACAGAAAAAGGCACCGACCTTTCAACCGCAGCCCTTTCGTTCCTTTAAAAATAAGAGAGCAAAGGGCTATTCATATCTGCCACGAGGCAGAGGACGAGGGAAGAGACAGCAACAGGCAGCTCCTTCCCAGGAACAGAAGCCCTCCCCGGCTTCTACAAAAGCCTCAGCATGACGCTGGGGCTTCGCAAGCGGACTCGGGGGCGGTAGGCGGTCGTCTCGAAAATTACAGCGCGCAGTGGGCTCACTCGCAGGTAAATCCCTGGATCCTGCAGATAATATCTCAGGGGTACAGGTTGAAATTAGAGACAGAGCCACCTCGCCGTTTCCTGAAGTCTGCTTTACCAACGTCCCCCTCAGAAAGGGAGACGGTTTTGGAAGCCATTCACAAGCTGTATTCTCAGCAGGTGATAGTCAAGGTACCTCTTCTACAACAAGGGAAGGGGTATTATTCCACTCTATTTGTGGTACCGAAGCCGGATGGCTCGGTAAGGCCTATTCTAAATCTGAAGTCCTTGAACCTATACATAAAGAAGTTCAAGTTCAAGATGGAGTCACTCAGAGCAGTGATAGCGAACCTGGAAGAAGGGGACTTTATGGTATCCTTGGACATCAAGGATGCGTATCTCCACGTTCCAATTACCCCTCACACCAGGGGTACCTCAGGTTCGTTGTACAAAACTGTCACTATCAGTTTCAGACGCTGCCGTTTGGTTTGTCCACGGCACCTCGGGTCTTTACAAAGGTAATGGCCGAGATAATATTTCTTCTTCGAAGAAAAGGCGTATTAATTATCCCATACTTGGACGATCTCCTAATAAGGGCAAGGTCCAGAGAACAGCTAGAGATGGGTTTAGCACTATCTCAAGAGGTGCTAAAGCAGCACGGATGGATTCTGAATATTCCAAAATCCCAATTAATGCCGACAACTCGTCTGCTGTTCCTGGGGATGATTCTGGACACAGTTCAGAAAAAGGTTTTTCTTCCCGAAGAAAAAGCCAAGGAGTTATCTGACCTGGTCAGGAACCTCCTAAAACCAGGAAAGGTGTCTGTACATCAATGCACAAGAGTCCTGGGAAAAAATGGTAGCTTCTTACGAAGCAATCCCTTTCGGCAGATTCCATGCAAAGGGATCTGTTGGACAAATGGTCAGGGTCGCATCTTCAGATGCACCTGCGGATAACCCTGTCGCTGAGGACAAGGGTATCCCTTCTGTGGTGGTTGCAGGAGGCTCATCTATTGGAGGGCCGCAGATTCGGCATGCAGGATTGGATCCTGGTGACCACGGATGCCAGCCTGAGAGGCTGGGGAGCAGTCACACAGGGAAGAAATTTCCAGGGAGTGTGGTCGAGCCTGAAGAAGTCTCTTCACATAAGCATTCTGGAACTAAGAGCAATCTACAATGCTCTAAGCCAGGCGGAACCTCTGCTTCAAGGAAGACCGGTGTTGATCCAGTCGGACAACATCACGGCAGTCGCCCATGTAAACAGACAGGGCGGCACAAGAAGCAGGAGGGCAATGGCAGAAGCTGCCAGGATCCTTCGCTGGGCGGAGAATCACGTGATAGCACTGTCAGCAGTATTCATCCCGGGCGTGGACAACTGGGAAGCAGACTTCCTCAGCAGACACGACCTTCACCCGGGAGAGTGGGGACTTCATCCAGAAGTTTTCCACATGCTATTAAACCGTTGGGTAAAACCAATGGTGGACATGATGGCGTCTCGCCTCAACAAAACACTGGACAGGTATTGCGCCAGGTCAAGAGATCCGCAGGCAATAGCTGTGGACGCGCTGGTAACACCTTGGGTGTACCAGTCGGTATATGTGTTTCCTCCTGTGCCTCTCATACCAAAGGTATTGAGGATTATACGGCAAAGAGGAGTAAGACTAGTGGCTCCGGATTGGCCAAGAAGGACTTGGTACCCGGAACTTCAAGAGATGGTCACGGACGATCCGTGGCCTCTACTTCTGAGAAGGGACCTGCTTCAGCAGGGTCCTTGTCTTTTTCAAGACTTACCGCGGCTGCGTTTGACGGCATGGCGTTGAATGCCAGATCCTAAAAGGAAAAGGCATTCCAGAAGAAGTCATTCCTACCTTGATAAAGGCAAGGAAGGAAGTCACCGCGAAGCATTATCGCCGTATTTGGCGAAAATATGTTGCGTGGTGCGAGCAGCGGAGTGCTCCGATGGAGGAATTTCAACTGGGTCGTTTTCCTACATTTCCTGCAATCAGGATTGTCTATGGGTCTCAAATTGGGATCTATTAAGGTTCAAATTTCGGCCCTATCAATATTCTTCCACAAAGAATTGGCCTCAGTCCCTGAGGTCCAGATTTTTATCAAAGGAGTACTGCATATACAGCCTCCTGTGGTGCCTAAGGTGGCACCGTGGGATCTAAATGTAGTTTTAGATTTCCTCAAATCCAATTGGTTTGAACCACTAAAGAATGTGGATTTGAAATATCTCACATGGAAAGTGACTATGTTACTGGCCCTGGCTTCGGCTGGGAGAGTATCTGAACTGGCGGCTTTGTCTTATAAAAGCCCTTATATAATTTTCCATTCGACATAGGGCAGAGCTGCGGACGCGTCCGCATTTTCTCCCTAAGGTGGTATCAGCGTTTCACCTGAACCAGCCTATTGTAGTGCCTGCGGCTACAGACGACTTGAAGGACTCCAAGTTGTTGGACGTTGTCAGAGCCTTAAAAATATACATTTAAAGGACGGCTGGAGTCAGAAAATCTGACTCGCTGTTTATACTGTATGCACCCAACAAGTTGGGTGCACCTGCTTCTAAGCAGTCGATTGCTCGTTGGTTTTGTAACAAAATTCAACTTGTACATTCTGTGGCAGGCCTGCCACAGCCTAAATCTGTTAAGGCCCATTCCGCAAGGAAGGTGGGCTCATCTTGGGCGGCTGCCCGAGGGGTCTCGGCATTACAACTCTGCCGAGCAGCTACGTGGTCAGGGGAGAACACGTTTGTAAATTTTTACAAATTTGATACCCTGGCAAAGGAGGACCTGGAGTTCTCTCATTCGGTGCTGCAGAGTCATCCGCACTCTCCCGCCCGTTTGGGAGCTTTGGTATAATCCCCATGGTCCTTTCAGGAACCCCAGCATCCACTTAGGACGATAGAGAAAATAAGAATTTACTTACCGATAATTCTATTTCTCGGAGTCCGTAGTGGATGCTGGGCGCCCATCCCAAGTGCGGATTATCTGCAATACTTGTACATAGTTATTGTTAACTAATTCGGGTTATTGTTTAGGAAGCCATCTTTCAGAGGCTCCTCTGTTATCATACTGTTAACTGGGTTTAGATCACAAGTTGTACGGTGTGATTGGTGTGGCTGGTATGAGTCTTACCCGGGATTCAAAATCCTCCCTTATTGTGTACGCTCGTCCGGGCACAGTACCTAACTGGAGTCTGGAGGAGGGTCATAGGGGGAGGAGCCAGTACACACCACCTGACCTGTAAAAGCTTTACTTTTGTGCCCTGTCTCCTGCGGAGCCGCTATTCCCCATGGTCCTTTCAGGAACCCCAGCATCCACTACGGACTCCGAGAAATAGAATTATCGGTAAGTAAATTCTTATTTTATGGTACATAATGAAACCCTGCACGGATCTCACAGATCCGGCCGGGATTCCTTGTGTTTTGTCAGGCAGTGTTTTACTCATCACTCCCGTAAAACACTGCCTGACATTACGAATCATATCGACATCGGAAAAAACGAATGTGCAAAACTCAGCAGCTTAGTGAATGACCGTATCAGGATTCAAAAAGTTGCAGTAAAATGCACCTGATACCATTCGAGTTCAAACACCCTTAAAAACGGCAAAAACACGAATATTAGTAAATAAACCCCTGTGAGTCTAATTCAGAAACAATCTCTGTGATAAAGTTTATGGATGATACCACTCTGGTGGGTTTGATAACTGGCGGAGATGAGAGTAGTTATAGAGAGGAAGTGAGAAGACTCGCTGAGTGGGGGATAAAAAAATAACTTGTTATTAAATGGTAAGAAAACTTGGGAGGTTGTGATAGATTTTAAGAAATCTAAAAAACTAGCATCTGTCCGTTGATACTGAACGGTGAGGAGGTGGATAGGGTTACCGATGTGACATTTTTGGGGATTCAATTTACAGAGGATTTATCATGGTCTTTGCATATCACGTCAGTGGTTGGGAAGGTTCAGCAGCGTCTTTTTTTCCTACAGAAGCTCCGAGCAGCAGGTCTGTAGCAATCAACTCTTGTTAATTTCTACCGCTGCGTGATTGAGAGCTTGCTGACCAAAGTGTTCTGATCTTGTTGCCTTGGAAAGAGTGATCAAATCTGCAGAGAGGATCATTGGCCAATCGTTGCCTAGGTTGGCAGATGTACTCACTGCAAGGAGTCTGTCGAAGGCAACTAAGATGATTGAAGATAGGGCAGTGGCGTGCGGTGAGGTCAGTGGCTGGTGAGGCACTACCATAATGTCCGCTGAGCCAATGGCTTACATACTCGGCCACCATCAACTGACCCAGCCCTCCGCCACTAATTTGCATATCAGTCCGATGCCGCCAATGCCCGCTGCCTGCCTGCTCATCATAAAAAAATTTAAATGAGTGTTTGGGACTGGGAAGGGAGTGGGAGGAGGACATGAATGCAGTTTTGTTGTCCAGGGCTTCCAGTAACTTGATGTAAAAAAAAATGCGTGAGGTACCCCCTCCTAAGTATAACCAGCCTCGGGCTCTTTGAGCCGGTCCTGGTTGTTTAAATACTGGGGAAAAAATTGGACAGGGGTTCCCCGTATTTAGACAACCAGCACCGGGCTCTTAGTCCGGTCCTGGTTCCAAAAATACGGGGGATAAAAGATGTAGGGGTCCCCCGTATTTTTAAAACCATCACCTGCTCCACTAGCCAGGGACATAATGCCACAGCCGGGGGACACATTTATGTAGGTCTCTGCGGCCGTAGCATTACCCCCCCAACTAGTCACC
This sequence comes from Pseudophryne corroboree, assembly GCF_028390025.1. Taxonomy (NCBI): domain Eukaryota; kingdom Metazoa; phylum Chordata; class Amphibia; order Anura; family Myobatrachidae; genus Pseudophryne; species Pseudophryne corroboree. Next base: position 80,999,710 of record NC_086453.1, on the reverse strand, counting down.
TCTAACCGGGGTTCCCTGGAGGAGTGGGGACCCCTTAAATCAAGGGGGTCCTCCCCTCCAGGCACCCAAGGGCCAGGGGTGAAGCCCGAGGCTGTCCCCAGCACCCCTGGGCGGTGGGTGCCGGGCTGTTAGCCATGTGTGTAAAAAAAGAATATTGTTTTTTGTTGTGGAACTACAAGGGCCAGCAAGCCTCCCCTGCTTGCTCGTACTTGGAGAACCTCAAGTACCAGCATGCGTGGAAATAAAGGGTCTGCTGGTACCTGTAGTTCTACAACAAAAAAAATACCCAAATAAAAACACAACACACACACCGTGACAGAAAAATTTTATTATAACACACGTAAACACTCACACATACTTACCTACATCCCACGCCGGTCACGTCCACTTGTCCATGTAGAATCCAATAGGGTAGGGGTACCTGTAAAAATGAGAGAGATTACTTACCTACATCCCACGCCGATCACGTCTACTTGTCCAGTAGAATCCATTACCTGGAAAATAAGTAAGCTACACATAAAAATTTCAACCCACAGGAGGGGGGAAAAAGAGAGAGAGAGAGAGAACAAATTATGGCAGACAGCGTGCCCTTTTTACACATTACGGCAGACAGCGCGCCCTTTTATACACATTACGGCAGACAGCGTGGCCTTTTTACACATTACGGCAGACAGCGCGCCCTTTTATACACATTACAGCAGACAGCGTCCCCTTTTTACACATAACAGCAGACAGCGTGCTCTTTTTACACATTACGGCAGACAGCGTGCCCTTTTTACACATTACGGCATACAGCGCGCCCTATTTTACACATTACGGCAGACAGCGCCCCCCTTTTTACACATTACGGCAAACAGCGTCCACTTTTTACACATTACGGCAGCCAGTCCCCCTTTTTACACATTACAGCAGACAGTCCCCCTTTTTACATATTAAGAGAGAGAGAGAGAGAGAGAGAGAGAGAGAGAGAGGAAAAAAAAAAAAAAGAAAAACCTGCCTGCTGCTGTGTGCGGACAGAGCCGCCGGAGAAGGACAGGGGAGAGCCGCACAAGTCAGCGGGATGGGAGGACGTAGCCGCCGGACACATCCAGCTAAGAGCCGCCCAGAGGAGAGAGATGTCTGGTGCCTGTGAGCGGGAGGGGGGGGACGGAGCCGGCGGACACTTCCAGGTGGTGAGAGCCGCCCAGAGGAGAGAGACGTCTGGTGCCTGTAAGCGGGAGTGGGGGGACGGAGCCGGCGGAGCATGACAGGGGAGAGCAGCAGTCACCGCAGACGCACCGCTGCTCCCGTCCCAACTTCCGCCTCCCGCTGCGTCTGGGTGATTGGACAAGCGGATCCAGCAGTGGATCCGCAGTCCAATCACAGCTGCCTCGCTGACACGGGGGTGGTGTCCCTGTCAGCGAGGCACTTTTTTCAGTGCCGCTTTCCCACAGTTTTTCAATGGGCTTTTAAAGCCCAGTGCTAGGCTCCGCCCCCGCTCTCTCCCGTTCCTGTTATGTATGGGAGGCACTGCTATCAGTGCCTCTCAAAGTAATTTTACACAATAAAAAATATGGGATTGCATCAAGAAGATACTTATGACATTAATATGTGTCATAAGTATCTTCTATGTATTATTTTACTAATTAATCACAGGGGAGGCACTGCCTCCCCTGCCTGCACGTCCCTGAGATAGGGGTCACCCCAGTAACATGCTTTTTTCCCTTTTGCCATCGGGTAGACGTTATAGGTGTTTAAGATGTCGTACCACTGGGTTAAGGAATAGTTTTTTCCCTTCTGTGATTGTTAGCTTGAATTCTCAACTTTGCTAAATTTTATGTGATGTATTTTATCTAGTGTACATGATATGAGAACTGCATGTAATTTTGCTATACATGTTTATGTTATAGTGACAATAAATTATTCTTATCTTATCTTAAGCAGTGATAGGTGCAAGGTGATAAATGCACCAGCCAGTCAACTCCTACCTGTCAATTTACATATTGGAGCTGACTGGCTGGTGCGTTTATCACCTTGCACTTATCAGTATCATCGGTTTATCACTTCCTTATGCCTTCTCCAGGTTAATACATCTTTTTTGCTAAACTAGGTATTATTAATATTTTTATTATTTGGTGGGGACAATTAAGGAAATAAAGACGATGTAATCCTAAAACATTCCTGCATAGAGAGCACGGCCGCTGGGATTTAACATCTACAATAAATGAATAGAACTTACATATAGTAAAATTTCCCATATTTTGGCCACTACACAGCGCTGCCAATTTACGGCAATAGTCTTGCAGGTCTGTTTTTGCTTTACACTTCCAAGAAATTTATTGTCCAAGAATGGAGATGGGACAACAGTGAGGTAGAACTGGGAAGACATAGTTAAATACCACCTGCAACACAGAAGTACAGTGACGTTTTGTGGCACAATTCTGAAAATCCTTGCTCAACTCACATTCAATGAAACCCAGGAATTCACTTGAATAAGAAAATATACATATTTATTGATTGCTATAAATTGATCACTTTTATAAATAAAACAAATACTTTATAATAAAATGACCGTTATAAATAACCATAATTTTGTAAATAATGATCCCTATTTTTTTTTACTATTTTTTTTTTTTTTTTACAAAAATCAGTTTTTATAGAAACAGTCTTCCGATTTAAAAACCATGTGGTAAGTCTTCTGTAAACACGACACACTGTAAAAAAACAAACAAAAAGAAGACAACTTTTTTCTTTTTTTTTACAACAACTTCTAGCCACATGCATTTTGTAAATGCATTTGACGAGTCTTTTAATGCTGTAAATTACGTAACATTGCCGTTAGGTCTTTATTTTTTTTACTAGCATTAGAAAATGTATTAAAAACATAAGTGGGTGCAGCCTATAACTTTTTTTCTAATAAAAAAGGGCTTTATTTTTTTTTTCTATAGCCCTTAAAAAAAAAAGAAAAAAGAAAACCTCAAACAAATTTCTTCTAAATGTAAAGGTGACTAACTATTGGACCTAATATGCATGTTGGTGATCATGAAATAGAGTCTAATAACTATTGCAAGTATATACGTAAATGTTTTAAGGCCTAATTAGAAATAAAGGTATTATATATATGACATTGTTGGGAAGAATTTTTCTTATGTATGAGAAAGGAAACCACCAGAAACCTTCAACGTATGCTAATAAATTGCCCAATTCAGAGATAGACGGAGTATCAGTAGCGGCTGCAGCTTTTGTCACAGCTGCTCCTGCATTTTAATGCCGTCGTCAGTGGCGTCCTATTGACATGCCCACCAGCCGCAGCGTGTATCCACCGATGTGAGCACAAATGAGCAACATCTATTGGACATCGGCTGCACCATTGACATTAGAGCAACCCTATGAACTCAAGATATGCTGCATCTTGAGTTCTTATGGGAAGTTTCATACATATAGGGGGAATGTAATAGGGTGTGAGAAGTGGGAAGTGAGAGATTTTGCAAGAGTTCTCCTGTTTTTTAAAGTCGCAATCATTTACATGGCAAGATCAACTTGATATTGCCATGAAAAATAACAGGAGAACTCTAACAAAATCTCGCACTTCCTGATTCTCACACCGTATTACATTCCCCCACAATGTGCCAATGGTAGTGTGATTTAGTTATTTGCACAATCTGTGGGTGAGATTTAAGGCCACATGTAAAAGGGTCCTAACGGACATGTCGACCTAATGGTATTGTCGACCTTCAGTGGTTGACCTAATGAGTGTCAACCTAAGTTGTGTCGACCTAACGACCATAACCCGTTTATTTGAGTCCCAGTTCTGGGTCACTTTTGGTTTCCAAGTGGAACCAAGTTGCTAATCAGGTCTGTTGTCAGTTCGGGACTCGGATTTAAAAAAAAAAAAAAAAAAAAAAAAAAAACACAAAAAAAACTGGGTGTGGATTGCATGTAAATAAATCCAAATTACATGATTTTCTTTTTTAAATTTATTTTTATCATGTTTTTGGAGCCTATCAATTCAGAAAAAAGTTGGCTATTAAAAACCCCATAAGTTTCAATGGGAGCTATTTAGCTGTGAAATTTGCCAAGTGCATTCTGGAGCTTGGTGAAATTAGCCAACGTCATTTTCAGACACCTTTAGGCGTTGTATCTTATAGGTCACACTCTGCAGAGATTACCAGGTGGAGGGATGTGCAGGTTCCCTCCCCGGCACTCCGCTCGCTGACCACGCATGCACAGAACCACACTGGGGTTCCGAAGAAGACGTGACAGCATTAGCAATTACTTCACTTTAACACATCGCAGGGAAGGGCTCCTATCGACTACCCTTCATCTTTTATTGTTCTAGACCCGATTTTTCGAATTAGTGCAATAAACATAATAATGAATATGCCCCTAATGTTGCAGATGCTGGACTTTTTTTTTTCACCCCCAAAGTTATTCTATGGTCTATATTGTGGTTAAGGAAGGAGGAAACAAAAAAAAAACCTGAGTTACTCCACCTGCTATCAGGCAATCTGAATAGCATTTCTATACTAACTTATCTGACTAGTATGAGCAATAGTTAATCCTCTAGTAATAGTGACATATCTATAAATGGGTGAAGTGTGTGTGTTACACACGGGCCCACAATACACACCCCGCAACCATTTTTTCAATCCATATCTCTCCAGAGTCCCATGTCACCGGCAGCAGCGCCATACAAGTCACTGGGAAAATAGCACAGTGGCCATTTTCCTGGTGTTTTGCGCAGAAGGAGAATCTCTAGGAAAATGGCCACACCACCATTTTCCCAGAGAAGTGTGCATACGCAGTAGACTCTGGTGATCCTAGTGCTCAGAGGAGGGGTCCCAGATGGAGTCTGCACACGGACCTCCTTCTCTCTTAATACGCCCTTGCCTAATATCATTTAAAGTAGACTTTTCCAGCAATGAAGCTGCATTAACGTTGAAAAAAAAGGGACATTACTAAATTACTGCCCAAAATCCAAGAATCGTATGAAGATCCATAAACCCATGACACACACACATGTACAAACACCAGTAAATGGTTACTTTAGACATTGTGCTTAGTTAGCATGACTCATTCATTTTAAACACTTACATGTATCCTTAAAACTATATAGGATTTTATTACCTTATGGTTTTTTACACAGATGGAACAAGGAAAGTGGAAGCCGATACCATTGTTCAGAAGAATGCAGCTTATCAATTCACTAGGCTACAAGCGCACCAGTGATGTCACCGATTCTCTGCAAAGTGATTGGCTGGATTGTCAAAATAGCTGCATCTACTGTGCATAGGCAACTCGTGCAATTATTTAAATAGTAGCGTTATAGAGGATTGGTGGTCAGTATTCACAGTAAGTGGCATACTTTGCAATAAACCCTCTCTCACACCACCAGCAGAATTGGACAGACATAAAATAAACCACTTTTTTTTTTTTAAATGTAATAATCCCATAATGAGCAAAACTCGGTGACCTTCTCTCAACAGCCTTAGGTCATTGAGCAACGACAAAAGAGTCATTCACTTAACAAACATTTTACTAGCCAACTATTCTCTGCTCTTAAAGAGTTTTAATAAACTATTAGCATGTTCTCACATTAACCCATTAAGTAGTATAAATTAATACATACATGTGAAATATATTACTAGAAAAGAAAAAAAAGAGGTGAAACTCCTTGGGGTTGTAATGAAGCAGTTTTGTATTAAAGCATGAGGAAAGGGGCCTGGAGGAGATGTACCAACCAATCAGCTCCTAACTGCCATTTTACAGGCAGTGTTTGAAAAATTACAGCTAGGAGCTGATTGGTTGGTACTTTATCTCTCTCCAAGGTTTGATACATCTTTTCTGCGCATCCTGAAATGAAGGTAACCATGCTTTAATACAGGACAGCTTCATTACAACCAAAAGGAGTTATGCATTTTCAAATGTCAAAGTTTTTGACATTTACAGTATCTTATTGGGAAGGCACCCTGCCATTTAGTTTTATATATCTAGTCCCAAACCACCTTCATGTCATGTTATATTAAATATTTTTTTTATTTGGTTATGAGTTTAGGTTGATTATAAGAAATATATACCTCGACTCCAGACCCTGTATCTACCTCCATTTTAACAAGAAATTAAGTATGGATAGGTGCATACTTGTGGAAACAAGGCAATAACATTGAGTCATTTGTTTTGTTTGTAAACATGTCTATTCTTTTCCTCCCTAATGCCCATCTTAAAAAAAAGATACAATACAAATTTTCTACAAATAAAAGCTGCAGCACTGAAAGAAAAAAAGTTATAAATTATAGATCTTAGATTTAGAATTTTTTTTTTTTTTAAGTTCTAGGTGAAGTTAACATAGAAAACATAAAACTGATTTCTGTTGTTAGGGTGCAAACTAGCCAGTCATAAAGAGTGAGATTGGGGTTTACAAGATTAATGAAAATTATGGTAGAAGATAACAAGGGGCACCCGTTGCCTCTACATTTCTGTTGCTGTATGATACAGGCTGCGAGCTTCCACAACTGTAAGTTTTATTGCACAATAAACCCTCTAACTGTCAACGATTGACAAGAGACATACACTCGGTGACTTCCTTCATTACAACAGAAATATATATATATATATATATATATATATATATATATACACACACACACACACACACACACACCGACTATTATGCACAAACAGAATACTAGTTGACCCTGCATTAATAACATTATACTAAACGTTTCTATAGAGAAACAATTACAGATTTACTAGCCAATAAAAGTCGGTGAACTGCAGTTTCTGCTGCATAATTATATGTATCCCGGCTTTGTAACAACAGCCTAATGAAGGAGATTTCACAGAAATCTCCAGCTAGAGGCAGGCTAACTACCGCTTCAGATCATAGACCCCCTTAATGTCAAAGGGGACGGCAGTCTGACCCCTATGTACAAAACTTTGGTTAACGCCATTTTCAGATGGCAACAACTGCTTTATGGCTTTGGAGGCATATCTGTAGGAGAAGGATCTTGTGATGCCTCTCCTGCAGCCTCGGTCTGGCTCCCAAATTTTACACTACTCACATGCGCAGTGTCAGATTCTCAGGAGGAGTTTTTCACAATTGCAAAAGTTTTCGACGACACCCAAGGGATGTAGCTCACAGGGAGAGCGATTAGCGCCAGAGTTGCCCTTGTGAGTTATATTTAATGTATAGTAGGGCTAATCATGTTGATTCTCTGCACTGCAATTCTTCCGAAGTCTTTGACGTAACCAAAGCAATAAATAGGAACAGTAATCTTCCTAAAATTATGTATATGTCTGTATTGTTTACTGGTCAACATGATATTGATTATGAATGATGCCAGTTTACAGTATACCATGGACCTATTCCACACCTATCCAAGTTCCACTAAACATATTGATTAAATGTATACATTTAATAATTTCTGTAGGATAAAAGGGCATTTAGTGCTTAAAATTTCCGCACACCAAATTTGTTTTGGTTTTCATTTCTTTACTATAAAACAGTTGGTAGTTAAAGGGTCCTTCAAGATGAGAGAAGTCATGAAAAAAATACAAAACTATGTAGTTATCTTTTAACAACTCACATGGCATTGCAATAAATACATGGTGGGCAATTATTTTACATTAAATTGTGAAGACTTTTTTTAAGAAAGTTCTTTACTAATATGGTCTTTGGCCTCATTAAAATTCATGGGACCCTTGAAGCATTCATCAAGGGTTTTGTTTATTCAGAAGTGGGGAGAGATCAGCTGGTATTCCGATCCATTCTGGCAGAAAAGCAGCTTCATATTTAAAAAGTCTAAGGAAAGGAGAATCTGGCAAAGTGTAGTTTGTTAGGTAGATGGTTTCACCTCCCACCAAGTATCCAACCCAAATACCAAATGTCCCTATGGTCATGATGGTGTGGTTACAATGTGCCAAGAGGGCAAAGTCACGCCCCGGGGAGCCTTCTTGGCCATCACCAGCAAAGTGAACATCTCCTAGTGAATTATTTATATTCTCTTTGCACCAATCCATGCCATTACTGGTCACTACAAATAGTGGGTTTTCATACTTATTTCGGAAGTAGTCCATGGCTTTCTGCAAGTATCCTTTGTCGGCGATTACTCCTTTCCATGTGTTTGGCATGACATGCACGTAGTCTCCTCTACGAACGTGAATACCTACAAAGGTGACATTTTTCCGGTCTCCTCTCACTTTGGCAAGATAGGCGTTAGACTCTTCTTTGATAAAGTCATGGAAGGTAAATTCTTGAAGAATCTCATCTTTTATGTGATGGTAAAAAGTGTATGAACAAGGATAACCACCCAAGCTAATATATTCTCCCTGAATGTTTCGGTATTCATCAGACATCCAATCGTGTAGCCCATATCGTCTCCATTTGATGCGATTAATGACATCCTGATGAAGCACAGGCAATCTAATTTTGAAGATCTTCGACAGCTGACTGTGCATTCCTGGCAAGATATAAGCTTGATGACCATTCATCTTTGCAAGGGCATACAGCGTTGCATATTCCCCCATTAAGTTACCTAAACGACCAATAGCGTTCACTGTCCACATACCAGTCAGCGGTTTTGATGTGCTTACAACAGGTGCTATATCCTTACCCTTATCGAGTGTTTCTTCTGATCTATTGCCTTTTATGTGCTTCCCAACTATGTCCATGAACATGTAAGCATCCAGTTTGGCATAGTAAACGTATGAGAATCTCGTAATAACAAGGACAAGGACAGAAGCTCCTAAGATCCAGAATAGACATCTGTTCATTTTCCCAACGGTCCCAGCTATGGAAAAATTAAGAAAAAGATAAAATAAATTAAGCAGTTACAAAAGGTCAATAAACTCCATGCTGCATATCTAGATTATTGTTTTATTTGGAAAATCTTTAGGGACTATATTTGTGAGTATTTTAAGAAATGTTGTGTTAGGTCATGTGTACAAAGTGTAGGAAAATTTAAAATGGACAACCCCAATGGTAAAAAGGGAATAATTGAAAGTCTCTTCCCCCTTTCAATGTTCCAGCCACATGGTAAGATTTATCATGATCAGCTGGGTGTCTCCGAAGCAACAGGTGTACCGGTTTAAAGAGAGAAACCCATGGTAGGATGTGAGCGTCATGTGACTGGCTAATGAACTACAGTACCCTTTGATGACCTGTTTATCCAGGTATGCCCTATTCCTCCACTATCTTTTTTAGCAATCTTGTAATGGATTTTTTCAGTTTCTTTTTACATCCAACAGATATTTCGTACAGTATGTCCACAATTTGTAATGGGTGTACCCTTTCCAACTATTGTACATGATAAAAGGAATATGTAATAATAATAATAATTAAAAAAAACCTCACACATATATATATATATATATATATATATATGAATGAGAGAGAGAGAGAGAGAGAGAGAGAGAGAGAGAGAGAGAGAGAGAGAGAGAGAAAGAGAGATAGATCACTTACTATCCTCAATACAATGTAGATAACTGAAAATATGCTATGCCAATTACAAGGAAGCAGTGCCTATACACAAGCTAACATAAAATGGGAAACATACTGCCAACAGTGTCTTCCCAACAACTTATTAAAGTGGTGGTCCACATGCCCTTTAGTAAAACTTACCTATATCACCTCAAAGCCAAAGTCTTACATCAGGAAATGGAGTAAATGGATAGGAGTAAAATGGAAAATGAATGAAATTGGAATGAGGGATGGAATTCTTAGAATTTCTGTTTTAAGTCAACTTGTCAGTCAACTTTTTTGATAATGTATTGTTAAGAAATACATACCGACATTGTTAGGGAGTTTATTTTCTTCTTACATAGAAACATAGACTTTAATGACATCCTGTTTGTCTGGAAAGGTTCAAGTGAGGAGCTAGACATCTTTTGCAACCACCTCAACTCCAATAAAAAGAATATAAAACTCACTTTTTGTTCTAGTAAAAATAGTGTTAACTTTTTGGATCTAACTATATATATATATATATATAATCAGAGAAATAAAGAGGCGGCACTCGGAGACTTGCAAATTCAGAGTGTATTCACAGCAAGTGACATCATTTGATGTCACTTGCTGTGAATACACTCTGAATTTGCAAGTCTCCGAGTGCCGCCTCTTTATTTCTCTGATTATACATACCGGAGGGGGACCTGCGGATGGGGAAGGCACAGGAGCAAGCCATATCCCGCTGTGGATTTAGTGAGTGCCGGGGTTAATGCACAAGTATATATATATATATATATATATATATATAAATGAATAGTATTCAAACTAAACCCACAGATTGAAATAGCTTTATACCATTTAATAGCCAACACCACCCTAATTGGTTAAAAGGCATTCCGAAAGGACAATTACTGAGACTCAAAAGGAATTGCAGTGAAGGGTTGCACTTTAAAAGGAACAAAGTAAGATTATGGAAAATAAGTTCATTAAAAAAGGTTGTACCAAAAATATCATTGAAAAAGCGAAGAAAGAAGTGGAAGAGATAGACAATACTGAATGGTAACAAGGGAAAAGCCACTAAAAAACAAGATATGGAATGTTCATTCATATCTGATTTTGGAATAGACTATAGACGCCATGAACAAATTATTAAAAAACAACATTGGCACCTTCGATTAAGGGAAGGGATATAATACCCCAAAAATCATCTTTTATTTATAAAAAAAGCCAATAATTTTAGAAACAATTTGGTTCGCAGTTCTTTACCACAGGAAAATGGGAATCCTATAAGGAGTAAAGGATTCCATCGATGTGGAACATGTGTGGTATACAGAGCAATTGTCTCAAAAACTTTAAAATATACCAGTTTTGAGGTAAATGGAATGACGTACCAAATTAAGGATTTCATTACGTGTCACACCACAAACGTTATATATTTGATAGAATGTTAGTGTGGCATACACTATATAGGGAAGACGAGTAGAGCTTTAAAAACTCGCATAGCAGAGCATACACGCAATATAAATAAAGGATTCATTAGTCACACTTTATCTGAACATTTTAAAATAAAACATAACTGCTCAACAAAGGATGTTACTAAATTTGTTGGAATACAACACATTAAATCTAATTGGAAAGATTGTGATATAGAGGGAAATTTGGCACGTGCCGAAATGCAGTGGATCTTCAGACTGGGTACCCAAACACCAGAATTACTTAACTCAGATTTTGAGTTAAAATGTTTTTTCTAAAAAAACTTTTCTTGTTTTAAATAAAGTTGACATTAAGATAATGGATCTAGAGGTCCTGCCTGATTCATATATACACTATATTCTCTTATCAGGATTCAGAATTTATACACAAATTTCATATATAAATTTTATACATAAATTCTTGCTAAGATTACGATACCCACATTTTTTAATAGATCCACTGTGATTTAGTTTTCTTTGATCTATTTATTTGTATTGTGACTTCCATTTGTGAATACAATGTTCCTCATTATGGGAACTGTCATCCATTTGTGTGTTACCCTTTAGTGCTCATATGAAAGATCACCAATGTTTTTATTGACCCACTATTGCTGTTTCACCTGATCTGCATATTTATTCCGTATATTAACGTGTTTTACTCTATTAATAATCTCACTTCCGGGATTGGTGGAACGCAAGTGGAACGTGTCCCTTATATATCTTTATTGTACATTTTACCTCATTTCTGTCCACGTCCAATTTCTGTCCCTACATTTCTAACTATAAGGTCATCTCATTTGCAAAGAAACCTTTACAAGTTCAGCATACCCGCTCTATGAAGTGAGTTTTGGTACGCTGAATTCCTTTGACGTGCATCTAGTCTCCTGAATACTACTCTAATTGAGAAAGATTTTATGTTGAAAGACATTACACAGTTTTATTTTCTGTTTTTTTTTCTTTTATTTCAATTGCCTCTGGAGAAAAACTTGGATTAGAAGAGGACTCATTTCCGCTGAACAAGTGATTTTGTTGGTTTGATTGTTATATGTGTTGCCTTCGATCTGTTGTCATGTTCCATATATTTAAGTTATATAATTTAATGGCAGATAAGAAACACTTGGCTCATCTAGTCTTCAATTTACACATGCACACACTTACACAGAGGTTAATTTTGTCAGGAACCAATAAACCTACCATTATATTTTTGGAATGTGGGAGGAAACCCACGCACGCATGGGGAGAATATACAAATTCCACACTGTTAGGGCCATTGTGGGAATTGAACCCATGACCTCAGATCTGAAAGGCAGTAATGCTAACCATTTCACCGTCCATACTGCCCTATACAGCAACATACTGTATATGCACAAAAGTAATTCTACACACAGAACCACAGTTGCATGTGTATGTAATAGCATGCCTCCTGATTTTGGATTGACAATTGTTTTAATGCAAATCAAGGTAAAATTAAATGTCAAACAGGATTTAATCCAACAGTGCCCCCAGTGGTCAACTTTTGCCCAACGACTTGTGTTGAAAAGTTTGGGCACATTTCACGTTAATAAAAAAACACAAGGGTAAAATGTGCCCTGCTCAAAAAGATTAATAATTATAAATAACATTGTATTTTGCACACTTTGTTCAAGATAAGGCCAACTCTGCAAGGGTAGTATAACCGCCAGCTTTACCCCAGGCGAAACAGTAGTATCTGTATATTCGAAATTGACACATCTTGCCACTTATCGCATACATAGAGCCATTTATTAATGCTGTATGCATGAATAAATGCAAATAAAAATGCAAGGGACAGCTCTTCCAATAAGAGTTGTTCTTTGCATTGTGAGGACTTCCGGGATTATGACCTGGGAGTACTACGCACGCTGCAGTGGGGTCAGAGAGGGATCCTTCGCAAGCCTCTCAGGGGGATTCTATGGCAAAAATTTCACAGGCTTCTATAGCCAACACCATCTATAGATGACGTTGCCTATCAGGTACAGTACAAGCGCTGCAAAATTTGGCTTTCCGGAGCTCGATACAGTACATATCGGGAATGTGACAAACCTCCAAAGCTGGTACATTATCATTAGTACATTTACCCTTAGTATATCCTGCCCTAAGTCACTTAGACTACTGGGCTCTTAGGGCAAGTATCCTCGTTGCAATGGAATTGGTATAAAAGTTGCACAACGCTTCAAGCACGAAGGATGGTGCGGCTCACTTATAGAATTTATTTTTACCCGGGGTAGCATCCAAGTCACACACAGCTGCAGCATGTAATGCCATCAACAGTGTTCAGGGCGCTCACGCATTGTACTTTGTCGCATTAGAGATGCAACTTATACCCTTTTCAGACATCAGACCTAGGAAATTGCCGGATCTAGCATGTTGGCAAATTCCCGGGTCTTAGCTCCATAACCTTTGTCGGTAGAAGGGTCACGAACCCGGGCTTGGTGCTCATTTACGTGCATTAACCAATGATATTGATGCATGTCTGAAAGGGGTCTAAGGCTGCCTACACAGTCTATTTTTCCTTGCGATGCCGATCCCGCGGGACCGCGCATCGGCATCGCAAGGACTATACACACGGTGCTATATGCACTATATTTTCTTACGATTTTGACTATATAGCAAAAATCGAAAGAAATTTTGCACCATGTGTACACACTTTAAGACACATTGGGGGTCATTCTGACCCGTTCGCTTGCTGCTTTTTAACACAGCAGAACGAACGGGTCCCTACTGCGCATGCACCAGCGTCGTAGTGAGCCGGCGCTTGCCAGACGGCCGAAGTCCGTAGCAGGGATGCAATTGCCTCTGCCTGACTGACAGGCAGAGGCGATCGCTGGGTGGGATGGGGCGGAACGGCGGCGCTTGCCCGCCGTTTTGTGGGTGCAGTCCAGCCAACGCAGGCGTAGCCGGACTGAACTGGGGATGGGCCGCAGCGGCTGCGCGATGTAACACGCAGCCCCTTCGGGCCGGGGAGCAATGAGTAGCTCCCGGCCAGCACGCTAAAGTTGCGCTGGCCGGGAGCTACTCTTGAAGTGCAAAGGCATCGCCGCTGTGCGATGCCTTTGCACTTCTGCAGGGGGGGGGGGCGGCGGACTGATATGCGGGGTGGACTAGCCCTGTGCTGGGCGTCCCCCCGCATGTCAGGGAAGATGATCGTAGCTGTGCTAAATTTAGCACAGCTACGATCAACTGGGAATGACCCCCCTTCAGTACAAAACTGGTTCAGAGTTAGTTGCATTATATGGGACTTCTTGGTGAGATTTGATGATAGGTGTACGTGGATACATCTGTATCATATACATGAGACGGGGTCTGAAAAATATAGTTATTAATAAATACTGACGTCTCAATACAATGAATACAGATGTTAATAAAAAAAAAATACTTAAGTTCAAGAAACATAGGAATCTGTTCTCTTCCCCTTTAAAAACTATTTAACAATAAAAAAAACCCCCTAAGGCACAGACTTAACTGGTACTGGCGGCTTAGATCCGATGGACGCTCGGAACAACCACAGGGATGCTCTGAAGTTCGATGGTGCGCCTGGTACGCAATCAGCAGATTAGAGATGTAGCTGGGTGGCGTCTCTGTACAGATTCTTGTGAATGCGACATTTGCACATTTTCACAGTGCCACTGCATTATTTATTAACTGTCTCTTATATAGCGCAGGATATTCCGTTGCGCTTTACAATTAGATAAAAGATGCACTTGCAAAAATGCATTTTTCAAACAAAGCCTGTAAAATGGCAGAAACTGATTGGCTGGTACTTTATCTCTGTACACTATCTCTCTCCAAAGTATGATTCCCCCCCCCCCCCCCCCCCCCTTCCAATGTTTGTATAATGCCACAGCACAACTAGAAGGATCGAGGCTCTACAGCAATGTGATGGACCCACTTCATCTTAAAACCGTAGCTGCCACAATCTCCATCTCCATTCAATATCCACAAGGACAGAGAGCTACAGTACTTGCAAAAGTAAGAACTTGTTACAGGAGTCTAAGATTTTATATATATTAGCATCTTTATATTATCATTGTTACCCACAACACTACCTTGCTGCAGTCACTGTCTGTACCAAGGCACATTTTCCCCTCTGGAACACTGCCATCTACTGTATACTGCCAAGCCCCACAGCAGCTGCAGGATCTCCTATAGCTGTAGTCACACCCTCCCCTTGCATAATACACCAGCAAGGAGGATCAGGTATAGTGATGTTCTGTCTTGAAAGTAAATAACTCACATAACAAAACAGTACTTACTAAGCAAAGCAGGGAACAAGCATATGATTTCTAGAATTGATATTGAACCGCTGCCTTCCAACAAAATACTAATGTGCTATGTATATACAAATACATTAAATGTACTACAGTACATACAGTATACATATATACAAACAGTACATACAGTACAGTATTGCTTTAGGGGAGGAAAAAGAAAACAAACAAACAAAAAAAAATCACCCTGCACATACAGTAATTGGGGATTGTAAAGCGCTAAAATGCAACAATTTATCTACATACTGTACTTGCAGAAGTGTGGTCACACTATCATTTAGATATTCCCTTTCCACCATTCGCGGTGAGTTCTTTTTCTGTAAATGTTTACGTATTACATACACTGACATAATACGGTGAGTGTTACACAGAGCCGGCCCTAACCAATATGATGCCCTAGGCAAGATTTTGGCTGGTGCCCCCTAGCACAACCGCTGGTTCCGCCTCTGACCTTGCATCTCTTTACCAGCACCATCACCCCTCACCCATAGCAGTCCTTATTTTGGTGTTTGTACCACCTATATTTTAAATAGGAACAGTTCGCACATTTGGCGCACAGCCCAAAAAGGGGTGTATTTTTGCTGCCAAGGGGCATGGCCACACAGTGGTAACCCCAATTCCATTTACGCCACACAGTACGGCAACTTTATTCACATTTGATCATGCGATAGTGTCCATAATTCATATTACATCCCACAGTAGTATCACTTTACCTTATAAACGTTACTCCTCACAGTAGAGCCCCTTATTCACATTACATCACACTGAATTGCTCCTTATTCACATTACACCACACCCTATTGCTCTTTATTCACATTAGACGACACAGTAGTGCCCTTTCTATATGCAACGCCACATAGTAGAGCACCTTATACACATAATGCCACACATTAGAAATGCATTTATACACAATTCCACACAGTAATGCCCCTTACACATATGAGACACATTAATGTCCTTATAAACATAATGCACCTTACACATTATGACAACCTTTATTAATGCCCTTTTACACATAATGTTCCTTACACATATGCCACACATTATTAATGCCCTTATACACATGACACACATAGTGCCCCCTACACATTTGCTGCACATTATTAGTGCCCCTATACACATAATGACACACATACAGTACTACCCTGTTACACATATGCCGCACATTATTAATGCCCTTATACACATAATGCCCTTTACAGATATGTTGCACATTATTAATGCATTTTTACATGACACACATAATGCTCCTTACACATATTCCGAACACTACTGCACAACCAACCCACTAACATGCACACAGCACTCACACTGCCACTAACACTGTGACCTCTGCCTCTGCTTGGATACAGATTTGTCCTCATAAATCTTGCCTCAATGCTAACGTCGGGCACCTTTTTTGTGATGAAAATGCATCTTATTTGCATTGCTATGTGGCTAGGATGCACAAGCAGCTTCTGCTGATTAAAATGATATGCAGCATGCCTATATACTGTGTGAGACTGTGGCTGTATCTGCATATGAAATGGTACACACAGAATATAGGCATGCCACATATCACTTTAATCAGCAGAAGCTGCTGATGCCCCTAGGCATATCAAATGCCCTAGGCAATTGCCTAGTTTGCCTATGCCTATGGCCGGCTCTGGTGTTACACATCCATTCATTGGGCTAGCATGTGATCTTTACAATACAAACTGGTCTTGCAATGTAGGAGTCAAACAATCGTCCCTGACATACTATCTATCTATATAATAGCATAATATAGCACATGAAACCTGAGGAGTTGCATTGGAGATAATTCGCAGTGTATGTACCCCACAGGCACCGCCACTATAGACAGAGAGAAGCCGCAGCCGTGGACTAAAGTGGGTGTTGGGGTGGATACAGACACACAGCAAGTAAACTAAAGCAGAAATAACAAAACCCCATGCTATGGATTATTTCCCTTACAAACAAAGCACACATGATCTATATGCTGTAACAGAACTGTAATAGCAATTATGGTAATATAGAGTAACATTACGTTTCTTAAATATATCAGAATATTAGTTCCACAACAGCGTACGGACACACTGTAATTCAGTTTTGTTTATGGCATCAAATAAAAGTGCCCATTACCATACTATCCCTGTCAAAGTGAGACACTCATGAATTACACAGGTTCTGTGGCTGGCTGACTTCAAGCCTGTATTTCATCTGGTTGTTATCAGCCACAGAACCTGTCTAATCCAGTGTCCAGGTTTAAAGGGATAGTATAGTATAGTGATATATATATATATATATATATATATATATGTATATATATATATATATATATATCCCTGCTGTCAAATTTATTTCCCCTAGTGCCGAGTATGCTGGAATAATTTTATTCTGACCTTCCCTATTACCCGTGCAGTCAAGTATGCTGGTTTTTCAACACTTGTACAAAAAAAAAAAAAAAGCATTACAGAGTATACTAAAATACAGAAATAGCATTAGTCCTTTCTCATATATAAAACTGAGATTTGGCCTAAATCTGTGTATAGGCTACAAAAGGACTACATCAGTCATGACTTTAGCCTTAAAGCTGTGCCTTTACACATAGGGAACCTTCCTGTGAAGCAACGCAGTCACTAATAGAAAAGGGCAAAGTTAGGAATAAAGCCAGTCAGGTCATATAAGCATATTACTAACCCATGAGTGCAGGTGGCGTCTGTCTTCTAAGATGTAACTTGTTTCCTCTGCACCACCTGAAAGAGTGCTGCACCTGCAACCACAATCACCTGTCACTTGCTGATTCCAGGTAAGGGGCGTGAATGGAGTAATCACATGCAGCCTGACCTAGGAGATGCAGTCACTTTGGGTGTGGTGAGTATAGTATTTCCTGCTTCATTCCCATGATTAAGAAAAATGAAGTACAGGGATATTTACTTTAAATATGTCTCTCTTTGTGTCTCCTGATAAGAGATAGAAGTACGATAGCCTACTGTACACTATTCATGAAGCAGTGAACAGTGTGGAGAAGTGAGCCAGTGGAGAAGTTGCCCATGGCAACCAATCAGCTGCTACGTATAATTTTATAGAATGCACTTTATAAATGTTACCTCAACACTGATTGGTTACCATAGGCAACTTCTCCACTGGCTCACTTTTCCACTACTAGATCTGTTGGCTAATAAGGACCTATATTGTGTATAACAGCTCTCAAGGCATATTTCATGTAGTAAACTTAGGGTGTGTACACACGGTGAGATATTTTCTTTCGATTTTGACTATATAGTCAAAATCGCAAGAAAAGTTAGTGCAGATCGCAAGGTGAAAGTCATCCCGATGCGCGGTCCCACCAGGTCGTCATCGCAAGAAAAGATAGACTGTGCAGGCAAGTCAATCCATGCTAGATCGGTGTACTATCTAGTTCATCTCACATGTTAATGACATCTCACATAAGCCAAAATCTCACATAAGCCAAAATCGTAAGCACACATAGTACAGATCTCAAGAAAAGTTAGTCAAAATCTGTGCTATCTGGGCTCCAGGGAGTTCAAGGGAAATCGCAAGTAAAAATCGGCATAGCAAGGATCTCACCGTGTGTACACACCCTTAGGCTAGTGTCAGACGGGCAAATCTGTATGTTCTGTTTTGAGCAATGCATTCAATTGCTCCCACACGCTCCCACAGTGGCAGAACTTGTGATTGGTGGGCCCAGGTGCAACAATATAATTTGGGCCCCCCTTCCTTCACCCCAACCCAAGTTTAGAATATGCCACATGGCAGCGGGTGACAGAGAGAGGCAGAGGATGACAGAGTAAAGCAGGGGGATGCAGATGGTGGCAACGGAAGGCAAGGAGAGGCAGAGGGTGACTGCGGAATGCAGGCGGAGGCAGAGGGTGATGGGGATGTAGGGGGTTGCAGGGAGAGACAGTGGGTGACACAGGTACAAGTACAATGTCCTGTGTGGTGTGGAGAATATGGGCATACCTCCCAACATGACCCTCTCCAGGAGGGACACAATGCTCTGCTCCTGGACTTTTCTCTTAATTTATGATCGCCATCACCTGTGCTGAAACACCTTTCTTATCCATTAACCTGTTCAACACAGGTGCCAGCAAATCATAGATTAATAGAAAAGTCCAGAAGCAGAGCATTGTGTCCCTCCTGGAGAGGGTCATGTTGGGAGGTATGTATGGGGTATGTACCTTTGGTGGGGGCAGAAACACAGCAGCCTCTGCTCTGTCCATGACAGAGGCCCCCGCCCCTTGTGCTTTCATCAGTTTGGCACTAGAGATGAGCGGGTTCGGTTCCTCGGAATCCGAACCCCCCCGAACTTCAGCCTTTTTACATGGGTCCGAGGCAGACTCGGATCTTCCCGCCTTGCTCGGTTAACCCGAGCGCGCCCGAACGTCATCATCCCGCTGTCGGATTCTCGCGAGGCTCGTATTCTATCGCGAGACTCGGATTCTATATAAGGAGCCGCGCGTCGCCGCCATTTTCAGTGCCACGTGCATTGAGATTGATAGGGAGAGGACGTGGCTGGCGTCCTCTCCGTTTAGATAGAGAGTGAGACACTTGATTTACTAGTAATTTAATTTTAGTAATTTTGGGGAGCATTAGGACTGGAGTACTCAGAGAGTGCAGAGTTTTGCTGATAGTTATACTAGTGACCACCAGTTTTATTTATTATTTAAAATCCGTTCTCTGCCTGAAAAAAAACGATACACAGTCACATACCATATCTGTGCTCAGCCTCAGTGTGCTGCATGATTGATAATATCATCTATGTATATCTGACTGTGCTGAGTGCTCACTGCTCACACAGCTTAATTGTGGGGGAGACTGGGGAGCAGTTATAGCAGGAGTACATAACAGTGCACACTTTTGCTGCCAGTGTGACTGACCAGTGACCACCAGTATATTGTCTGCCTGAAAAAGTTAAACACTCGTGTGGTGTTTTTTTATTTTATTCTATAAACGCATTCTGCTTACAGACAGTGTCCAGCAGGTCCGTCATTCATTATATTATAATATATACCTGCAGTAGTGATATATATATTTTTTTTATATCATTATCATCCAGTCTATACTAGCAGACGCAGTACGGTAGTCCACGGCTGTAGCTACCTCTGTGTCGGCAGTGCTCGTCCATAATTGTATACCTACCTGTGGTGGGTTTTTTTTTTTCTATCTTCTTCATACTAGTAGTTTAGGAGTCTGCTGACAGTGTCCAGCAGGTCCGTCATTATATAATATATACCTGTCCTGCAGTAGTGATATATATATATATTTTTTATATCATTATCATCCAGTCTATACTAGCAGACGCAGTACGGTAGTCCACGGCTGTAGCTACCTCTGTGTCGGCAGTGCTCGTCCATAATTGTATACCTACCTGTGGTGGTTTTTTTTTTTTCTATCTTCTTCATACTAGTAGTTTAGGAGTCTGCTGACAGTGTCCAGCAGGTCCGTCATTATATAATATATACCTGTCCTGCAGTAGTGATATATATATATATATTTTTTATATCATTATCATCCAGTCTATACTAGCAGACGCAGTACGGTAGTCCACGGCTGTAGCTACCTCTGTGTCGGCAGTCACTCGTCATCCATAAGTATACTAGTATCCATCCATCTCCATTGTTTACCTGAGGTGCCTTTTAGTTGTGCCTATTAAAATATGGAGAACAAAAATGTTGAGGTTCCAAAAATAGGGAAAGATCAAGATCGACTTCCACCTCGTGCTGAAGCTGCTGCCACTAGTCATGGCCGAGACGATGAAATGCCATCAACGTCGTCTGCCAAGGCCGATGCCCAATGTCATAGTACAGAGCATGTAAAATCCAAAACACCAAATATCAGTAAAAAAAGGACTCAAAAATCTAAAATAAAATCGTCGGAGGAGAAGCGTAAACTTGCCAATATGCCATTTACCACACGGAGTGGCAAGGAACGGCTGAAGCCCTGGCCTATGTTCATGGCTAGTGGTTCAGCTTCACATGAGGATGGAAGCACTCAGCCTCTCGCTAGAAAAATGAAAAGACTTAAGCTGGCAAAAGCACAGCAAAGAACTGTGCGTTCTTCGAAATCACAAATCCACAAGGAGAGTCCAATTGTGTCGGTTGCGATGCCTGACCTTCCCAACACTGGACGTGAAGAGCATGCGCCTTCCACCATTTGCACGCCCCCTGCAAGTGCTGGAAGGAGCACCCGCAGTCCAGTTCCTGATAGTCAGATTGAAGATGTCAGTGTTGAAGTACACCAGGATGAGGAGGATATGGGTGTTGTTGGCACTGGGGAGGAAATTGACCAGGAGGATTCTGATGGTGAGGTGGTTTGTTTAAGTCAGGCACCCGGGGAGACACCTGTTGTCCGTGGGAGGAATATGGCCATTGACATGCCAGGTGAAAATACCAAAAAAATCAGCTCTTCGGTGTGGAAGTATTTCAACAGAAATGCGGACAACATTTGTCAAGCCGTGTGTTGCCTTTGTCAAGCTGTAATAAGTAGGGGTAAGGACGTTAACCACCTCGGAACATCCTCCCTTATACGTCACCTGCAGCGCATTCATCATAAGTCAGTGACAAGTTCAAAAACTTTGGGCGACAGCGGAAGCAGTCCACTGACCAGTAAATCCCTTCCTTTTGTAACCAAGCTCACGCAAACCACCCCACCAACTCCCTCAGTGTCAATTTCCTCCTTCCCCAGGAATGCCAATAGTCCTGCAGGCCATGTCACTGGCAATTCTGACGAGTCCTCTCCTGCCTGGGATTCCTCCGATGCATCCTTGCGTGTAACGCCTACTGCTGCTGGCGCTGCTGTTGTTGCTGCTGGGAGTCGATGGTCATCCCAGAGGGGAAGTCGTAAGACCACTTTTACTACTTCCACCAAGCAATTGACTGTCCAACAGGCCTTTGCGAGGAAGATGAAATATCACAGCAGTCATCCTGCTGCAAAGCGGATAACTGAGGCCTTGGCATCCTGGGCGGTGAGAAACGTGGTTCCGGTATCCATCATTACTGCAGAGCCAACTATAGACTTGTTTGAGGTACTGTGTCCCCGGTACCAAATACCATCTAGGTTCCATTTCTCTAGGCAGGCAATACCGAAAATGTACACAGACCTCAGAAAAAGACTCACCAGTGTCCTAAAAAATGCAGTTGTACCCAATGTCCACTTAACCACGGACATATGGACAAGTGGAGCAGGGCAGACTCAGGACTATATGACTGGGACAGCCCACTGGGTAGATGTATGGACTCCCGCCGCAAGAACAGCAGCGGCGGCACCAGTAGCAGCATCTCGCAAACGCCAACTCTTTCCTAGGCAGGCTACGCTTTGTATCACCGCTTTCCAGAATACGCACACAGCTAAAAACCTCTTACGGCAACTGAGGAAGATCATCGCAGAATGGCTTACCCCAGTTGGACTCTCCTGTGGATTTGTGGCATCGGACAACGCCAGCAATATTGTGTGTGCATTAAATATGGGCAAATTCCAGCACGTCCCATGTTTTGCACATACCTTGAATTTGGTGGTGCAGAATTATTTAAAAAACGAGAGGGGCGTGCAAGAGTTGCTGTCGGTGGCCAGAAGAATTGCGGCACACTTTCGGCGTACAGGCACCACGTACAGAAGACTGGAGCACCACCAAAAACGCCTGAACCTGCCCTGCCATCATCTGAAGCAAGAAGTGGTAACGAGGTGGAATTCAACCCTCTATATGCTTCAGAGGTTGGAGGAGCAGCAAACGGCTATTCAAGCCTATACAACTGAGCACGATATAGGAGGTGGAATGCACCTGTCTCAAGCGCAGTGGAGAATGATTTCAACGTTGTGCAAGGTTCTGCAACCTTTTGAACTTGCCACACGTGAAGTCAGTTCAGACACTGCAAGCCTGAGTCAGGTCATTCCCCTCATCAGGCTTTTGCAGAAGAAGCTGGAGACATTGAAGGAGGAGCTAACACAGAGCGATTCCGCTAGGCATGTGGGACTTGTGGATGGAGCCCTTAATTCGCTTAACAAGGATTCACGGGTGGTCAATCTGTTGAAATCAGAGCACTACATTTTGGCCACCGTGCTCGATCCTAGATTTAAAACCTACCTTGGATCTCTCTTTCCGGCAGACACAAGTCTGCAGGGGTTCAAAGAACTGCTGGTGAGAAAATTGTCAAGTCAAGCGGAACGCGACCTGTCAACATCTCCTCCTTCACATTCTCCCGCAACTGGGGGTGCGAGGAAAAGGCTCAGAATTCCGAGCCCACCCGCTGGCGGTGATGCAGGGCAGTCTGGAGCGACTGCTGATGCTGACATCTGGTCCGGACTGAAGGACCTCACAACGATTACGGACATGTCGTCTACTGTCACTGCATATGATTCTCTCCCCATTGAAAGAATGGTGGAGGATTATATGAGTGACCGCATCCAAGTAGGCACGTCAGACAGTCCGTACTTATACTGGCAGGAAAAAGAGGAAATTTGGAGGCCCTTGCACAAACTGGCTTTATTCTACCTAAGTTGCCCTCCCACAAGTGTGTACTCCGAAAGAGTGTTTAGTGCCGCCGCTCACCTTGTCAGCAATCGGCGTACGAGGTTACATCCAGAAAATGTGGAGAAGATGATGTTCATTAAAATGAATTATAATCAATTCCTCCGTGGAGACATTGACCAGCAGCAATTGCCTCCACAAAGTACACAGGGAGCTGAGATGGTGGATTCCAGTGGGGACGAATTGATAATCTGTGAGGAGGGGGATGTACACGGTGATATATCGGAGGATGATGATGAGGTGGACATCTTGCCTCTGTAGAGCCAGTTTGTGCAAGGAGAGATTAATTGCTTCTTTTTTGGTGGGGGTCCAAACCAACCCGTCATTTCAGTCACAGTCGTGTGGCAGACCCTGTCACTGAAATGATGGGTTGGTTAAAGTGTGCATGTCCTGTTTATACAACATAAGGGTGGGTGGGAGGGCCCAAGGACAATTCCATCTTGCACCTCTTTTTTCTTTCATTTTTCTTTGCGTCATGTGCTGTTTGGGGAGTGTTTTTTGGAAGGGCCAGCCTGCGTGACACTGCAGTGCCACTCCTAGATGGGCCAGGTGTTTGTGTCGGCCACTAGGGTCGCTTAGCTTACTCACACAGCTACCTCATTGCACCTCTTTTTTTCTTTGCGTCATGTGCTGTTTGGGGAGTATTTTTTGGAAGGGCCATCCTGCCTGACACTGCAGTGCCACTCCTAGATGGGCCAGGTGTTTGTGTCGGCCACTTGGGTAGCTGAGCTTAGTCGTCCAGCGACTTCGGTGCAAATTTTAGGACTAAAAATAATATTGTGAGGTGTGAGGTGTTCAGAATAGACTGAAAATGAGTGGAAATTATGGTTATTGAGGTTAATAATACTTTGGGATCAAAATGACCCCCAAATTCTATGATTTAAGCTGTTTTTTAGGGTTTTTTTAAAAAAACACCCGAATCCAAAACACACCCGAATCCGACAAAAAAAATTCGGTGAGGTTTTGCCAAAACACGTTCGAACCCAAAACACGGCCGCGGAACCGAACCCAAAACCAAAACCCGAAAAATTTCCGGTGCACATCACTATTTGGCACCTGGTCAGGCAGACTCTGACAGTGCCGATTACACTTGTGAGCTGCCTTTTATTCACAGACAGCAGTGAATCAGAAATAATATACAGCTGCGTGTTAATTAGAGGCAGTA
The DNA here is from genome assembly GCF_028390025.1 of Pseudophryne corroboree. Taxonomy (NCBI): domain Eukaryota; kingdom Metazoa; phylum Chordata; class Amphibia; order Anura; family Myobatrachidae; genus Pseudophryne; species Pseudophryne corroboree. The sequence goes on along the minus strand of NC_086453.1, from coordinate 80,974,836 downwards.
TGTGGTTGTGATCCCCAGTACTGATAGGTGGCAGGACTCCTCTGTCAGTTCGGCACACACAAGGTCAGCCCTGCCTTCCTAAGGTAAGGTACAAGTCCCTCAGTATGCAGTAGGGTGGCAAATACCGGGTCCATTTATTCATTCCCCTGAATCAGGATTGAAAAATTATCAATCCTAGGATTCCCGGGATACCCGAGATTGGTTCCTTTGCATTGTCCGCCGCCGCTGCCCCGCCCAGTCCCACATTACTTACCCTCATCTGACTGGGTGGGAGAGCGAGTCCAACTGCTGCTGAGTTGCGGCCGGGCTGGTGCAGGCGCTAAGTACTGAGCAGTGGGCGGCTGGCTGCACAGCATGACCTCTGACTCCACGTCACGCTGTGCAGTGCACGCAGCAGGGGGCAGGGGGAGCTGGGCAGTGTCTGAGCCTCCTGAGGATGCTCAACGCTGGCCGGCATTGAAATACCCGGGATTGTATCCTGGCCAATTTTTGGCCAAAATCCCTGGGGCCCCACCGATCCCGATCCCAGTATTGCCCACCCTAGTCTGCAGGCCCATCCTGCTCTCTGCACTGGGCCATTCATCCGACATTGCTCAAAATAGTCTGCGGGGGGTCCAGGGGATAAGTCATTGCTGGTCTGGGTAGCACTGGGCCCCTTAGTCCTCAGGGGCCCCAGTGCAATGCACCTGCTGCACCAATGGTAGCTCCGCCTCTGCTCTCCCATGCCCACCTGCTGCTTTCATGAATTATGTTTCTCCACAGGATTGCTGAATCTACCCAGTTGCTCAGGATAAGTATAATTGGATTCCAAGAATAAAAGGTGGGTTTATTTTATGTCGGTGGGTCTGCCATAAATGGAGTTTTGGCTTTAACGCTTGCACACTCTCAAAGCTGCTGACACTCTTGGTTGGAAATCCTGTCCAAAAGGCACAACAGCAACGACCCACATCATTTTATTATTTTAATTGATTGGTTATAAGACCTCATTTGATGATAGCCAATTTAATTCAATAATTAAAAAAGGCACTATGATTTTCTTTTTTTAATTATTATTATTATTATTATTATTATTATTATCTATACATATTTACTAAATAGGACAACTTACAGGGGCAGTATGTGCATGTCCAACCCATTTACATTCCATTCAAGATGACATGTGGTACAGTATAGTGGAAATATTTTGCAGTTACTAGTACTTTTTGGGCTGGCAGTACCAACACAAGCATCAAGTGCCGCCCCTGGGCACGTGCCTAAGGGGCCCAGACTGAGCGTAGGGGAGGGGGTTGGGGGACTCTCCATTCATTGGTCCTGCAGCGGCCTTCTGAGGGCTGAGATACAGGCGTGGAATGGGTGATATGAAGACTAAGGACTCAGAGCAGTATATGTCTGCGATGTCTGCTGCCAGCACCCCGCGGGTAATGTGTCCCAGCGGCCACATGTTAGTGTGTGGGGGGCTTTGGCCGCCATCTTTAGTCCAGCCAGTGTGGCACCTCGGAGTGGTAGATATAAGTGTCCTCTGAGTGGTGGATCCACACATTGTGGAGCTGAAGGCTGGATTGGGCTGGGGTTCTCCGGCCTGGTTGTCGGTGGCCCCTATACCTACTACTAATGCTGCTGTGCCTCTGACCAAGCCCGTGCCTGTTGCCCCAGAGTGATAGAGGTGGGAGACTGCTGATTAGGGATGGACATCGGAATTCGATGGTTAGCAACAATCAATGTTTTAAATTCGATGGAAATACTTTTTCCATCGAATTGCAGGAATCCAATGGTTGCCAGCCATCGGATGCAACTTCTTGATGCTCATCCGATGGCTGAATATTCTTTTTTTCAGCTGCGTACACCCGAAAGTGGCCCATTCAATGGCAACAGATGGGCAAGAGCAGAAGTGACTGGTTTCCAACTTGTTCTCTAATTCACGTAGACCTCTCTGAGACACAGGTGTCTTTTCGCATTTGTACTACTGTATATTTGCAGCTCCGTGTCAGAAAGGGATTGGAGTAATACAGCCCAAGACGTGTTCTCTGGAAATGTTTATAATAGTCTGATCACTAAATGTAATTGATAAGAGAACAACCTCGATAGAAATTTTCGCTCCTGCTCAAAGTCTTTTTGACAATACTAGTAGTATTTTTTCATTCTCTTTCATAGTAACTAATTGATGCCATTAAATCCAAGTGAGTATTTTATGTAATTACCTTTTAACCAGTGTCGGACTGGGGCATGAAGGGCCCACCGGGGGAATGCAGTTATAGAGGCCCATACTTAGGGGTGTGGCCAGCCTCCACAGAGGCTTGAAATACATACTAGTTTAGTGCAGTGTAATGCAACATATCTACCATGTATAATACAAGTGCACAGTCTGGAACCTGATCCCTAGAGGACGGATTCGGCCCTCGGGCAGTGGGGCCTACCGGTGGTTTCCCTGGTACCCCTGTGGGCCAGTCCAACCCTGTTTTTAACCTACGTGATTGTTTGTAATCGTTTCGTGTGTTTTTTCTAAATACTTATTAAAAGCAAGTTTTAATTCAGTCTATATCCATTTTTCTGATCATTATATCACAAGCGTGCCCCAGAAGATGAAACAGTCTTCATGCCTCTATGCAAAACCCCATGAAACATAAAGTGTAATTCAGACCTGATCGCTGCTGTGCTTTTTCGCACAGCGGGCAATCAGATCTGAACTGCGTATGCACTGCAATGCGGCGGCGCATCGCACAACAGCATCGGGCATCCGTGCCTAGCGATGGGATGGTGCAAAAAAAAGTTCACCAGATCGATCGCAAGGTGATTGACAGGAAGTGGCCGTTTGTGGGCGGAAACTGACCGTTTTACAGGAGTGGCCAAAAAAACGCAGGCGGACCAGGCATTTTCAGGGGGGATGTCTGACGGGGTGTGGATCATTAGATCGACAGTGTCTAGGTCGACAATGTTTATGTCGACCACTATAGGTCGACAGTCACTAGGTCGACAGGGTCAGAAGGTCGACAAACTCATGTTTGTGCAGCTCTGCTTCAAAAGCGATTGCACACAGGGCCGTCTTAACAGCAGTGTAGGCCCCTGGGCACAGCAATGCACTGGGGCCCCTACCCATCCTCCAGCAGTAGAGGCGGGAGGTGCCATCAGCGGCAGTTTTGATGTCCCGCGGGCGGCAGGGGGTGTTCTATCTTCCACTCATCATGTAGGACCTGGAGCAGTAATTTCTGCTAATTACTCCTTTGCTGCACAGATGGTGGGAGATGGGGCGGGAGGGAGAACACTAAACTGTAGAAGGGGGCATTGGGCTGAATGAAGGGGCCCTGTACATGACTTCCAGGGTGGTAGGGGGTGTTTAGTACGCAGGGGAGGGGTGGATAGTGGAGTGGGCTTAATATTCATCATTTTCTGGTGAGAGGGCAGCTTGCTTGACTGCAGATATCTAAGGTTCCTGGAAATAGATTTCTTAGCTTTCAATGGGATATAAAACTAGAGAGTCCCACCTTTCAGGAGGTTCTGGGGACTTGGGGATCAGAATTCAGGAGCCAGAGCAATCCACCGGCGAAAATATAAAACTGTATACCAGGTGTGGAGCTGGAGCAGGGAGCAGCTGCTGGAAGGCTGATATCTCTGGTTCTGGGCATAGTAGAGACAAGCTGCCAGTGTCCAGTGAATGGGGAGAGTGACAGCTTTTGGAGTATACGCTCAGAACAACTCTAAATTAGACATGGCCCGAGATATCTGGTGGGGAAGAGCAATTAACAGGCTCGGATGTGGACCATTGCTTTGAAGTCGGATATCTCCTGTTCCCCAGGGCCGATTTTAAAAAATCTGGTACCCCTGGAAAGAGGAGACCCTCAGCTATCAGCCTGGGGCCCTTATATCTCTGGGGCCCTTGGGCAAGAGCCCATTGAGCCCATACGAAAAGACGGCCCTGATTGCACACCTGCACAACACTTTACCCCTCCCCCTATAGACTGCGACTATCTGATTGCAGCACTGCAAAAAACGTACCCTAGCGATCAAGTCTGAATTATTCCCATAGTTCTCCCTGAACTAATTTCTGAAAGCACCATCAACCAGGTACCACTGCATAAAACTCTTAGTAAAGACAGTAGCTTCATGTTGGTATTTGATTTCACTTACTGTATTTCTCAAAAAAATTCTCAGATTTAATCATAAACCCCACACGTCAGATGCATCCACTCACCACTCAAGCACACTTATTCTATGAAATAAAAACACCACAACTGTAATTGGCGTGAAAGGGGTCAGCTTTTATTTTCTGACTGAGAGGAAGGCCTATTAAATGCTAAAACTAAAATGTAGACTTCCCTCTCTAACTAAGGTGGCGGGGAGAAGAACGGTTAACATAATAAAGTAACATGGGTGAAAAAACATTGTAATACATAAAAAGTAAGCAATAAAAACATATGTGTGAGGGAGCCTTCTGCCCCCAATGTTCCGGGATCGGCCTCCTGCCTGCATCCTGGACATTAAAAATTCAAAAATCCAAGGACAGGGGTCGACCTTCTGCCACTACCCCTGCCCACCAACAGTTGTAGGGACGGAGGTACGCTCCGCCCCTATGAGGTAAAAAATTCGGGCCACCAGCCCCGCCATCCACATATGTTTTTACCAATTAATGGGCTCCACTTGGTAAAGTGATGCCCGGAAACTAATTCAAACGACTAAGAAAATGTTTCTAAAACACACCCCAACTTCTCACCTTGAAGTCATGGTTAAAAATTAAGTAACCGTTCATAAACCAACGATAAAAAACAAAAATTCCTCAAGGCCCCCACAACCGCAAAATGCAGTTGCGACGAGCGGCTAGTCCTCAAATGGGTGCACTGGGAGGAAAAGGCCTGATATAGCGTCTGACTGCACCAGACCTCCACCTACCCAGTGCCCGGACTTCGACTTCGGACCAACCCGCCGCAGCAGCTGCTGAAGCCGCGCCGATGCGGAAAGAGTGAGTCCCATAGTCGGCCGGAGATAGACCCAGGTACAAGATACAACGCCCCAAAACCGACCGGAATTGATATCTGGTCAACGGGGACCCATCGCTATGGACGAGCCACCCAGTGGGCGTTGGAGGCCGAAGGGACGAATAAGCCAGGGCCGCGGAAACCGGACAAATGCCCCGCGAACTGACCCGGCCCATTCGAACCCACTGCCCCCTGCCGGCTACGTCAGTCTTGGAGCGCTGAATCCTGCACCACAAACCGTCGGGACGTATGACGACGTGGGCCGCCAGCATGGGCGAGGCAGAAGTCCGAGAGACGGCCACCAGCTCGCCCACCCTGAACGCGCCGTGGAAGGCCATCGTAAAGGCCGCCATGAAGAGGCGAACTTCGTATCCCGAGGAGCAAATACTCCGGAGGGATCCCAAAATCCGCCGCAGCAAAGCCCCAGTGATCGGCAGACGAGTATCTGGGAGGGGCGGGGACGCCCGTGCCCAACCTTTCAACACCCGCCGGAGGAAAAAGGACTTCGTAAAATCCGCTTCCCCCCGCAGCTGCAGAAAGTATGATATACCCGCCAGAATCCTGTTAACAGACGCCCGCGAAATCCCGTCGGAGTACAGCATCCAGATATATTCTAAGAGTAAAGTGTGAGAGGTCTTACCACTCTGGCCTCGCTCCAGGAGGAAGCGACTCCACCGTTCCCAGGCGGCACGATAGGCCGCAAACGTAGCAGGGGCCAACGATCTGTGTGCTAACTCCTCCAATCCGGGTGGATGACCTGCCACACATAAGCAGGACATAATTCCCCATGGAGTAGCGCTGCAGGAGCCAAGTGCCGAAACCGCTGCCAATCGCCGCGCGACAGGGCATCCGCAATTTCGTTACGCACGCCAGGGACATGTTTTGCTCGCAACGTAATGTTGTTCACCAAGCAGAGCAAGACTATCTGTGCAAGGACCCGCAGAACCGGCAAGGACGTGGATTTTTGCCGGTTTATGGCAAAGACCACGCCCAAATTGTCGCACCAGAAGATAACCTGTTTGTTCCGCAGGGCCGCGCACCACAATTCCAGAGCGACTAAAATGGGAAATATTTCCAGCAACAGCATATTTGACGTAAGGCCCCCGCTAAGCCAGGCCCGAGGCCAGGGACGCGCGCACCAACGGCCTGCAAAATAAGCTCCGAACCCGTAACCGCCAGAGGCGTCCGTGAAAAGCTCCAGGGCTGGGCTAGACACAGCCGCCTCCTGCCAAATACAGATGCCGTTGAAACGAACAAGAAATTCGTCCCAAATGCGCAAATCCCTTCGGATTTCAAGAGACAATCGAAGAAAATGATGTGGGCGTCTAACCCCCACGGTAGCCCGTTCCAATTTTCTACAGAAGACTCTACCCATGGGTATCACCTTGCAAGCAAAGTTAAACAGGCCCAATAAGGATTGAGCCTGTTTGAGCGTGAGCTTGCCCGCCGCCAGCGCATATAGGATACCATCGTGCAAACGCAACACCTTGTCCGCGGGGAGCATACACAAACCACCGACCGTATCAATCTGAATCCCGAGGTAAACCAAGGAGGCGGAGGGACCCTCCGTCTTCTCAGGTGCTACCGGAACACCAAAGTGCGCGAAGAGGGCGAGAGCCCCCTGCAGCAAAAGGAGGCAGCGATCCGAATCTGAAGGGCCGATAAAAAGGAAATCGTCTAAGTAGTGCGAAATGCCCCGTTCGCCCGTCTCCTGCTGGAGACACCAGTGGAGGAAAGAACTGAAACGCTCAAAGTAGGCGCAAGAGATGGAACACCCCATAGGGAGGCACCGATCGATGTAAAAACCATCGTCCAGCTTAAAACCCATAAACCGAAAGGCGGACGGGTGCAGCGGGAGGAGGCGGAACGCTGACTGGATGTCCAATTTACACATCATTGCCCCAGGACCAAAGGACCGGATGGTGTCGATGGCTGAGTCAAAGGATAGATAAACAACCCTACACTGATCCGGAGGGATGGCATCATTAACCGACGACCCTGAAGGGCAGGACAGATGCTGGATAAGGCGAAATTTTCCCATGGTCTTTTTGGGAACTATGCCAACGGGGGACAATACGAGGTCCGGCAAGGGGGGTTCCCGGAAAGGGCCCACCATCCTACCTAGCGACACCTCGGCCTCGACCTTCTGGCGGAGTACTTCCGGAAATTCCCTGGCTGAGCGCAGGTTCGTGCCCGTCCCGGGGCCCACACGCCCATGTATAGGTAAAGGGAAGCCCGACGCGAATCCCGAGTGTAGGAAATGGGCGTCAGCCGGGCGCGGGTACCGTCACAGCCAGGGAAGGAGTGCCCGAAGCCTAATTGGGGTGGGGGCTGTGGCCAACGCCAGAGGCCGCGGGCGCGCGGCTCTGCCGGGTCTGAGGACCGGACGCACCTCCGACCCCAGGACTGGAACAGTCCTTAATCCCGTGGCCCCCCCACATCGGATACAGGAGTGACGAAAACGACAGCGGCTACCTAAGTCGCATTGTGCATTATTAAAAGCGAAGCATTTTCCATGCCCCGCGCGCCCTGAACCGCCGCGAAAGCCGGCAGAACGAGGGGTGGGACGCTTAGCCCATCTCTTCGCTGTGCCGCTCTCCTCAGCGCCGGCCGAACCCTGGGTCAGTTCCGAGCACAGTTCCACATCCTTCTTGCCGAAGTTATAGATCTGCCGCCCGTGTTGTTTTCGACGAAAATCCTCATCATAACGACGCCAGGCCGACCCTTTATACTTGTGGTACAGAACATGTATGAGGAATTGATATCGAACTATGTTCATATGTTCGTCCGGGCGGGTCTCTAGGTAATATGCCGCAAATATCAACATGCAGCGTACCCAATTCGGGTAGGAGCGCAGAGCGTCCTCGCTGCCCTGCCCCTTTTTCTTGGCGGAAAGTAAGGCTTTTCTATCGTCACTAGTGAGAGCGAAAATATTCACATATTGGCCCTTGCGGATTCTATCCCGGACCCGGGGCCTAAGACCACGCTGCACCGCCGTATTAGCGCAGTGCACGGTGTCCGATTCCACCGAGACTTGGTTGAATACCGACGCTCGCGTCGTCTGCGGCGCTTAACCCTGTGCAGTCCGCCATCAGAGGAGGACAGGCCCTCCGAGGACGTGGAGGCAAGGGAAGAGTCCGTGTACCGACGCCTGCGGCTGCGCCTGCTGCGCTTGCTAGAAACCTTACGCACCCTGCCGCCAGCACTAGAGGAGCCGGAGTGAGAAACCGATCCTAAGCCGCTATGGGGTGTAACCGCGCTTCCCCGGGACCAGTCGGGGTCCGATGAAGACTCACCTGCACGAGAGGGAACACCGTCCGTCTCGACGGCCACTGGTCGACTCGCGGAAGCGCTGACAGACTCCATTTCTCTCCTGACGTCCGCGGCTGGGGGGACAAAAGAGACATGGTTTTCCCGCTCCTCCACCGAGTTTGCCGCAGCCGGGAGCGGGGCAGGCGGGGGAACGGTCGCGCCAGAGGACAGAAGCGGGGCAAGAGCCTGCGCAATGCTATCCGCCAAAGAAGTGGAGGACCGCCCAAGTCCCCCGGGTACGGGGGATAACAAGGGTGCCACTGCCGACACAACAGCCGCACAAATGGCGGACAGAACAGTGGGGTCCACCAAGGGTGCCGCTGCCGTGGCCTGCGTAGGAAATTCAGAGCCGCCACGCGGGTCGCGCTCCCTACGGGAGGATCGTAAACCCCCCGTTGGGAGCAAGGACCCCGATGATCCCTCACTGTCGGGCGTCACGGTATCGCCGTCCCGCTGGGAGAAATCCCGCGCCAATTGCTCCCGCCGCGATCTTCTCCGATCTCGCGAATTGGCCACCGGAGGAGAAACTGAACAGTCATCGCTACTGGCAGGAGGAGGCGCAATGTAGGCATGTGACCCCTCCGTATCCACATTAGCAGGAGATGACCGGCCGTGAGGTGGTGCGGAACGGACACCCCCGACTGCGCACGCCGCCCCCTGGGGTGAGGAACCCCCGTCGGAGGCGCATGGCCGTGGACGGCGGCCGCAGCGCCTCGAGCCAGACGCGGTATCCTGGAGGGGAGGGGCGCCACAGGGGCACCCCCGGCAGGAGAGGCCCAGTGGGGCACGCCGCCGCAGGCGGACGCAGAACGCCCCCGACGTATGGGCCCCTCCCTAGCGGAGATAGGTAGAGGAGGGTGTGCAGTAGCGGGGCGGGGGCGACGCCCCTCCCTGTCGGGGGGGGGGGGGGGGCGCGGGCTTGACCTGACTTGATGAGGGGGAGGGGTGAACAGTGGGGACAGGCCTCATCTGGGCCCCCCTAGTGGCAGTATTCCTTGTGCCACGCGCGCGCTGCCTGCCCTGTGCAGGTCTGGCAGCCGCACGACCCCCCTCCCGCCCACCATTTCCCGCGTGTTCATTGCTGGAATGCGGCTGCTGATCCGCAGGCCGGGAGCTCTGTCCCGGCCCCACGTGATCAGGGCAGCCGCGTGTAGCGAGCAGCGAGCTCAGGGATGGCAGGACACCATCCCTGGCTCTTTGCCGCGTACCTCTTCGGCCGCCCAGCGCTCCGTTCCCCGCCGCGGCTAGCAGCGGGGACGGAGAGCGCACACGCGGGGGAGCCCGGGCGGGCGGCTGAGCCCGGCCGCGCGCGCCCTGGGGTTCCCGTACGGCCGCTGCAGCCTTACTTCCCCGTGCCGGCTGGACAGCAGATGCGTCCATGAGCCGGGCGGGGAGGCCAGCGGAGCGGGTGGGGCGTCTAGCGGCCATGGCCTGGAGGGGAGGAGAGCTGAGATAACAGTAAGAGATAATACTAAGAGAAGTGAGGACAGCAAAATTGGAAAGGTTATAAGGATAGGAAAAGCAGAAAGGGGGGTTAAATATCAGAGGAAGGGAAATGTAAAAAGAATAATGAGATGTGAGCAGAGAATAAGGCGATTAGTTAAATGTAAGGAGGGTGATACTTGCAGTCCTAACGAAAAGGCTGAAGAGAGGCAGGAAGTATCCTGCCGGCTGCCTATATGCATGACAGGCCAGCCCCCTCTCATGCTGCAGCCAATGGGCCCCCCGGCCCACTCTCTGAGTTCCTCCCAGCCGAAAAACATTAACCCCTCACAGGCCATGTGGTGCCTCGAGCGGCGCTGCGGAGGCCCTGGACGGTGCGTTTATGCCGCTGTGGTCGCATTATGCTCCCTACGCGGTCTTAACATTTAAAATCTGATCCAGTGCAGATTCCAAAACCCAAATGTATGTCTTTGTATGAGCATAAATGTTATTTAAGCAGCTACTACAGGAGAAGATCCCTGAACAACCGATCTTTCACAGAGGCCTCAGTCAACCAGTAGATTTGACATACAAGGGCTGATTGTGAGAGGGGCAAAGTATAAAAAACAACAACTTTTACACCTGGACAAACCATGTTGCAATGCAATACAAAAGGGTGCAAATTAGAGATGAGCGCCTGAAATTTTTCGGGTTTTGTGTTTTGGTTTTGGGTTCGGTTCCGCGGCCGTGTTTTGGGTTCGAACGCGTTTTGGCAAAACCTCACCGAATTTTTTTTGTCGGATTCGGGTGTGTTTTGGATTCGGGTGTTTTTTTCAAAAAACACTAAAAAACAGCTTAAATCATAGAATTTGGGGGTCATTTTGATCCCAAAGTATTATTAACCTCAAAAACCATAATTTACACTCATTTTCAGTCTATTCTGAATACCTCACACCTCACAATATTATTTTTAGTCCTAAAATTTGCACCGAGGTCGCTGTGTGAGTAAGATAAGCGACCCTAGTGGCCGACACAAACACCGGGCCCATCTAGGAGTGGCACTGCAGTGTCACGCAGGATGTCCCTTCCAAAAAACCCTCCCCAAACAGCACATGACGCAAAGAAAAAAAGAGGCGCAATGAGGTAGCTGTGTGAGTAAGATTAGCGACCCTAGTGGCCGACACAAACACCGGGCCCATCTAGGAGTGGCACTGCAGTGTCACGCAGGATGGCCCTTCCAAAAAACCCTCCCCAAACAGCACATGACGCAAAGAAAAAAAGAGGCGTAATGAGGTAGCTGTGTGAGTAAGATTAGCGACCCTAGTGGCCGACACAAACACCGGGCCCATCTAGGAGTGGCACTGCAGTGTCACGCAGGATGTCCCTTCCAAAAAACCCTCCCCAAACAGCACATGACGCAAAGAAAAAAAGAGGCGCAATGAGGTAGCTGTGTGAGTAAGATTAGCGACCCTAGTGGCCGACACAAACACCGGGCCCATCTAGGAGTGGCACTGCAGTGTCACGCAGGATGGCCCTTCCAAAAAACCCTCCCCAAACAGCACATGACGCAAAGAAAAAAAGAGGCGCAATGAGGTAGCTGACTGTGTGAGTAAGATAAGCGACCCTAGTGGCCGACACAAACACCGGGCCCATTTAGGAGTGGCACTGCAGTGTCACGCAGGATGTCCCTTCCAAAAAACCCTCCCCAAACAGCACATGACGCAAAGAAAAATAAAAGAAAAAAGAGGTGCAAGATGGAATTGTCCTTGGGCCCTCCCACCCACCCTTATGTTGTATAAACAAAACAGGACATGCACACTTTAACCAACCCATCATTTCAGTGACAGGGTCTGCCACACGACTGTGACTGATATGACGGGTTGGTTTGGACCCCCCCCAAAAAAGAAGCAATTAATCTCTCCTTGCACAAACTGGCTCTACAGAGGCAAGATGTCCACCTCATCATCATCCTCCGATATATCACCGTGTACATCCCCCTCCTCACAGATTATCAATTCGTCCCCACTGGAATCCACCATCTCAGCTCCCTGTGTACTTTGTGGAGGCAATTGCTGCTGGTCAATGTCTCCGCGGAGGAATTGATTATAATTCATTTTAATGAACATCATCTTCTCCACATTTTCTGGATGTAACCTCGTACGCCGATTGCTGACAAGGTGAGCGGCGGCACTAAACACTCTTTCGGAGTACACACTTGTGGGAGGGCAACTTAGGTAGAATAAAGCCAGTTTGTGCAAGGGCCTCCAAATTGCCTCTTTTTCCTGCCAGTATAAGTATGGACTGTGTGACGTGCCTACTTGGATGCGGTCACTCATATAATCCTCCACCATTCTTTCAATGGTGAGAGAATCATATGCAGTGACAGTAGACGACATGTCCGTAATCGTTGTCAGGTCCTTCAGTCCGGACCAGATGTCAGCATCAGCAGTCGCTCCAGACTGCCCTGCATCACCGCCAGCGGGTGGGCTCGGAATTCTGAGCCTTTTCCTCGCACCCCCAGTTGCGGGAGAATGTGAAGGAGGAGATGTTGACAGGTCGCGTTCCGCTTGACTTGACAATTTTCTTGCACAACGTTGAAATCATTCTCCACTGCGCTTGAGACAGGTGCATTCCACCTACTATATCGTGCTCAATTGTATAGGCTTGAATGGCCTTTTCCTGCTCCTCCAACCTCTGAAGCATATAGAGGGTTGAATTCCACCTCGTTACCACTTCTTGCTTCAGATGATGGCAGGGCAGGTTCAGTAGTTTTTGGTGGTGCTCCAGTCTTCTGTACGTGGTGCCTGTACGCCGAAAGTGTCCCGCAATTCTTCTGGCCACCGACAGCATCTCTTGCACGCCCCTGTCGTTTTTTAAAAAATTCTGCACCACCAAATTCAAGGTATGTGCAAAACATGGGACGTGCTGGAATTTGCCCATATTTAATGCACACACAATATTGCTGGCGTTGTCCGATGCCACAAATCCACAGGAGAGTCCAATTGGGGTAAGCCATTCCGCGATGATCTTCCTCAGTTGCCGTAAGAGGTTTTCAGCTGTGTGCGTATTCTGGAAAGCGGTGATACAAAGCGTAGCCTGCCTAGGAAAGAGTTGGCGTTTGCGAGATGCTGCTACTGGTGCCGCCGCTGCTGTTCTTGCGGCGGGAGTCCATACATCTACCCAGTGGGCTGTCACAGTCATATAGTCCTGACCCTGCCCTGCTCCACTTGTCCACATGTCCGTGGTTAAGTGGACATTGGGTACAACTGCATTTTTTAGGACACTGGTGAGTCTTTTTCTGACGTCCGTGTACATTCTCGGTATCGCCTGCCTAGAGAAGTGGAACCTAGATGGTATTTGGTAACGGGGGCACACTGCCTCAATAAATTGTCTAGTTCCCTGTGAACTAACGGCGGATACCGGACGCACGTCTAACACCAACATAGTTGTCAAGGCCTCAGTTATCCGCTTTGCAGTAGGATGACTGCTGTGATATTTCATCTTCCTCGCAAAGGACTGTTGAACAGTCAGTTGCTTACTGGAAGTAGTACAAGTGGGCTTACGACTTCCCCTCTGGGATGACCATCGACTCCCAGCGGCAACAACAGCAGCGCCAGCAGCAGTAGGCGTTACACGCAAGGATGCATCGGAGGAATCCCAGGCAGGAGAGGACTCGTCAGAATTGCCAGTGACATGGCCTGCAGGACTATTGGCATTCCTGGGGAAGGAGGAAATTGACACTGAGGGAGTTGGTGGGGTGGTTTGCGTGAGCTTGGTTACAAGAGGAAGGGATTTACTGGTCAGTGGACTGCTTCCGCTGTCACCCAAAGTTTTTGAACTTGTCACTGACTTATTATGAATGCGCTGCAGGTGACGTATAAGGGAGGATGTTCCGAGGTGGTTAACGTCCTTACCCCTACTTATTACAGCTTGACAAAGGGAACACACGGCTTGACACCTGTTGTCCGCATTTCTGGTGAAATACCTCCACACCGAAGAGCTGATTTTTTTGGTATTTTCACCTGGCATGTCAACGGCCATATTCCTCCCACGGACAACAGGTGTCTCCCCGGGTACCTGACTTAAACAAACCACCTCACCATCAGAATCCTCCTGGTCAATTTCCTCCCCAGCGCCAGCAACACCCATATCCTCCTCATCCTGGTGTACTTCAACACTGACATCTTCAATCTGACTATCAGGAACTGGACTGCGGGTGCTCCTTCCAGCACTTGCAGGGGGCGTGCAAATGGTGGAAGGCGCATGCTCTTCACGTCCAGTGTTGGGAAGGTCAGGCATCGCAACCGACACAATTGGACTCTCCTTGTGGATTTGGGATTTCGAAGAATGCACAGTTCTTTGCTGTGCTGCTTTTGCCAGCTTGAGTCTTTTCATTTTTCTAGCGAGAGGCTGAGTGCTTCCATCCTCATGTGAAGCTGAACCACTAGCCATGAACATAGGCCAGAGCCTCAGCCGTTCCTTGCCACTCCGTGTGGTAAATGGCATATTGGCAAGTTTACGCTTCTCCTCCGACAATTTTATTTTAGGTTTTGGAGTCCTTTTTTTTCTGATATTTGGTGTTTTGGATTTGACATGCTCTGTACTATGACATTGGGCATCGGCCTTGGCAGACGACGTTGCTGGCATTTCATCGTCTAGGCCATGACTAGTGGCAGCAGCTTCAGTACGAGGTGGAAGTGGATCTTGATCTTTCCCTAATTTTGGAACCTCAACATTTTTGTTCTCCATATTTTAATAGGCACAACTAAAAGGCACCTCAGGTAAACAATGGAGATGGATACTAGTATACAATTATGGACTGCCTGCCGACTGCAGACACAGAGGTAGCCACAGCCGTGAACTACCGTACTGTACTGTGTCTGCAGCTAATATAGACTGGTTGATAAAGAGAAGATGTCTATGTAACTATGTATGTATAAAGAAGACTGAAAAAAATCCACGGTTAGGTGGTATACAATTATGGACGGACTGCCTGCCGAGTGCAGACACAGAGGTAGCCACAGCCGTGAACTACCGTACTGTACTGTGTCTGCAGCTAATATAGACTGGTTGATAAAGAGAAGATGTCTATGTAACTATGTATGTTTAAAGAAGAATGAAAAAAAACCACGGTTAGGTGGTATACAATTATGGACGGACTGCCTGCCGAGTGCAGACACAGAGGTAGCCACAGCCGTGAACTACCGTACTGTACTGTGTCTGCAGCTAATATAGACTGGTTGATAAAGAGAAGATGTCTATGTAACTATGTATGTATAAAGAAGAATGAAAAAAATCCACGGTTAGGTGGTATTACAATTATGGACGGACTGCCTGCCGAGTGCAGAGACACAGAGGTAGCCACAGCCGTGAACTACCGTACTGTGTCTGCTGCGACTGGATGATAAATGATATAAAATATATATATATATCACTACTGCAGCCGGACAGGTATATATTATATATTATATAATGACGGACCTGCTGGACACTGTCTGTCAGCAGAATGAGTTTTATTTTTATAGAATAAAAAAAAAAAAAACACAAGTGAAGTCACACGACGAGTGTTTAACTTTTTCAGGCAATCACAATATAAGTATACTACTAACTATACTGGTGGTCAGTGTGGTCAGGTCACTGGTCAGTCACACTGGCAGTGGCACTCCTGCAGCAAAAGTGTGCACTGTTTAATTTTAATATAATATGTACTCCTGGCTCCTGCTATAACCTATAACTGGCACTGCAGTAGTGCTCCCCAGTCTCCCCCACAATTATAAGCTGTGTGAGCTGAGCAGTCAGACAGATATATAATATATATAGATGATGCAGCACACTGGCCTGAGCCTGAGCAGTGCACACAGATATGGTATGTGACTGACTGAGTCACTGTGTGTATCGCTTTTTTCAGGCAGAGAACGGATATATTAAATAAACTGCACTGTGTGTCTGGTGGTCACTCACTATATAATATATTATGTACTCCTGGCTCCTGCTATAACCTATAACTGGCACTGCAGTAGTGCTCCCCAGTCTCCCCCACAATTATAAGCTGTGTGAGCTGAGCAGTCAGACAGATATATATATATAATATTATATATAGATAATAGATGATGCAGCACACTGGCCTGAGCCTGAGCAGTGCACACAGATATGGTATGTGACTGACTGAGTCACTGTGTGTATCGCTTTTTTCAGGCAGAGAACGGATATATTAAATAAACTGCACTGTGTGTCTGGTGGTCACTCACTATATAATATATTATGTACTCCTGGCTCCTGCTATAACCTATAACTGGCACTGCAGTAGTGCTCCCCAGTCTCCCCCACAATTATAAGCTGTGTGAGCTGAGCAGTCAGACAGATATATATAATATTATATATAGATAATAGATGATGCAGCACACTGGCCTGAGCCTGAGCAGTGCACACAGATATGGTATGTGACTGACTGAGTCACTGTGTGTATCGCTTTTTTCAGGCAGAGAACGGATATATTAAATAAACTGCACTGTGTGTCTGGTGGTCACTCACTATATAATATATTATGTACTCCTGGCTCCTGCTATAACCTATAACTGGCACTGCAGTAGTGCTCCCCAGTCTCCCCCACAATTATAAGCTGTGTGAGCTGAGCAGTCAGACAGATATATATAATATTATATATAGATAATAGATGATGCAGCACACTGGCCTGAGCCTGAGCAGTGCACACAGATATGGTATGTGACTGACTGAGTCACTGTGTGTATCGCTTTTTTCAGGCAGAGAACGGATATATTAAATAAACTGCACTGTGTGTCTGGTGGTCACTCACTATATAATATATTATGTACTCCTGGCTCCTGCTATAACCTATAACTGGCACTGCAGTAGTGCTCCCCAGTCTCCCCCACAATTATAAGCTGTGTGAGCTGAGCAGTCAGACAGATATATATAATATTATATATAGATAGATAATAGATGATGCAGCACACTGGCCTGAGCCTGAGCAGTGCACACAGATATGGTATGTGACTGAGTCACTGTGTGCTGTGTATCGCTTTTTTCAGGCAGAGAACGGATTATAAAGTAAACTGCACTGTCCTCACTAGTAAACTCTCTCCACTCAGTCTCTACACTTCTACAGTAACAGTACTCCTCCTAGTCAGCTCCAGTAAATCTCTCTCAGTCTCTTATAATCTAAATGGAGAGGACGCCAGCCACGTCCTCTCCCTATCAATCTCAATGCACGTGTGAAAATGGCGGGGACGCGCGGCTCCTTATATAGAATCCGAGTCTCGCGATAGAATCCGAGCCTCGCGAGAATCCGACAGCGTCATGATGACGTTCGGGCGCGCTCGGGTTAACCGAGCAAGGCGGGAAGATCCGAGTCGCTCGGACCCGTGAAAAAAACCATGAAGTTCTGGCGGGTTCGGATTCAGAGAAACCGAACCCGCTCATCTCTAGTGCAAATACATTTATTTATTATGCATGCTGGGTAAATACTGGCTGCTTTTCTGTGCATCCCTCAGTGATTGGCCCAACACCTGACACTTATCGCAGCACGGATGTCCAATGATGGGTGCAAACTATTTCTGCCTTCCCCGTTGATGCTTTTCATGCCATACATGTTTGCCCACCAGTGACCATCCACTAGCCCCCACAAACATTCCTTTTACACTGCAATCTGAGTTTAGCCACACCCCTCTGAAATCTAAATCTCTCTGCACATGTTACATCTGCCCCACCTGCAGTGCAGCATGGTTTTACCTAGGTGTAAAGTTTTTTCTTTGCTCCCATCTATGACTTGGTCCCAACAGTTGCTAAGGAAAATGCTAGAAACAAAGGTGGTCATTCCGAGTTGTTCGCTCGCTGCCGTTTTTCGCAACGCAGCGATTAGATGGAAAATGCGCATGGTACGCAGCTCGCATGCGCTAAGTTATTTAACACAAAACTTAGTAGATTTGCTGGTGTTCGAGCGACGCTTTTCAGACGCTCTGCTGATCGGTGAGTGATTGACAGGAAAGGGGCGTTTCTGGGAGGTAACTGAGCGTTTTCAGGGAGTGTGCTAAAAAACGCAGGCGTGCCAGGTAAAAACGCAGGAGTGTCTGGCCGAACGCAGAGCGTGTTTGTGACATCAGAGCAGGAACTAAATGGACTGAGGTGATCGCAATCTGTGAGTAGGTCTGGAGCTACTCAGAAACTGCAGGGAATTATTTAGTAGCAGTTCTGCTAATCTTTCGTTCGCTATTCTGCTAAGCTAAGATACACTCCCAGAGGGCGGCGGCCTAGCGTGTGCAATGCTGCTAAAAGCAGCTAGCGAGCGAACAACTCGGAATGAGGGCCAAAATGCCTAATTTCCTCTGCTAGTGTCAGGGTGGGTACACACTGAGGCTCATTCAGGTGTGGATGTTCTTGCTGCTGCTGTTGCTATCTTTTGCAGTATGCAATTGCGAACATATGCTAATATGGGCAGAAGCTATCCTGAGCATAGGAACGCCCACTACTATTGCATCATTTCCGTCTGACAGCGTATAATTGCTGATACACCAGTACCATTGTCGCAAATCGGGACATGTCACAGGGTCGGAGTGCCTCTGAGGATACGCAGGCTGAGCTGTTCTCCCGGGGTGCAGAGGGCTCTCCAGTAGCAAGTAAGGTCGCAACTGCTTATTTATGCACACCCACAAAATGGTGTCTGAATGGGCATAACACACCTGCTTTTACCCAACCACTCCGCGTCACCCCCCCCAAATGCTGTCTTCTTGTCACTCACTTTGCGACTCATTCCTTGGTGCGACCGCAATCGCAATTCACTTTCTGCGTGTACGCACTGAGGCTCAGACCCATGCGCAGTAAGAAAACATCAACCGCTGTACGTACAATGGCTGCTTTGCGACCGCACCTGAATGAGCCTCATTAGGACGACTAGAATTGCTAATGTCGGGATGACAGGTGTAAAGATACAGTCAGTCATCCGTACACACCTACTTCACAATACAGATGGAGCCACGCTCATCCACCGTGGCTCCATCACAGTCGCGCACTCCCGGCGAGACTAGGTGATCTGGCGCCTAGCTGCGTCATGGGAGTGCATGGAGATGCTCCCATTTGCATGAATAGGGTGCATGCCCGTCTCAGACGCATGCGCTCCATTCATGCGAATGGGGTGCGTGAGTGGCATACACACTGGACGATGTGCACGATATGTTGTCTGATCCGTGAGATGGAACAGCATATCTCTTAGTGTGTACTCACCCTATTTTGCACTTATCCTTGTTTCAGAAGACATAAGTGTTTCCTTTAAAGCCTTCCTGTAGCATAGTGTACTATGTACTTAGTGATAATTACTATAGAAGTGTATTGCATTTGACAAAAGCCTTAGTTACAAGGGTTACTGTACCTATACTTGAGGAAGGACAATGGACTGGTCTTAAGCTGATAAACTGTTTCAAACCGGACACTTATCATTAGTGGGTTATTATTACTATTAGTTTGTTACATGGGGTGTGGTATGGCTGACCGATGGTCTCCCTACCGCCGGTCAGCATACCGACGCCGGGATACTGGCAGCATACCGATGCCGGGATACCGGCATGGAGGGGTGAGTGCAGTAAGCCCCATGCGGGCACTCTGCGCTCGCACCGCTGCGGGCTCGGTGGCGACCTTTGGTCGCCTCGGGTTCTACTCCCACTCTATGGGTGTCGTGGACACCCATGAGTGGAAATAGTCTCTGTTGGTCAGCATGCCGACCGTCGGGATAGTGAGGGGGCGGGATTTTGGGGGAGGTGATGTGACCGTTACATGGTATACTAACTGCTGAACTCCGATATTTTTTTGCATGCATGTGTCTATTTGTCCGCTGTGAACATACACATGCATATGTCTCTATGGGGGTAATTCAGAGTTTAGCACATCTACCATCATTTACTGTGACATGCGGGGGGACACCCAGCACAGGGATAGTCCGCCCCGCATGTCAGACCCTACCCCCCTTCCCCCCCGCACAAGTAGCTCCCTACACGCTGGCAGGGAGCTACTAATCGCATCCCAGATCGCACTGGCTGCGTGTGATGTCACACTGTCCAGGCACACCAGCATTGCCCAGACCGCGCCCCCAATGTGGCGGCGCCCGCCCCCTCCCGCCCAGCGAACGCTTCTGCCTGTCAATCAGACAGAGGCGATCGCTGGGCTGAGATGCTGATAACATCTCTTGCATGCACTGTGTGCAGTCTGTGCGCAGCCCAGGTCTTACTCCTACAGTGCGATGAGAACAGGCTGATCGGGGCCGGAGCTGACGTCACACCCTCCCTGAAAACGCTTGGGCACAACTGCGTTTTTCCAGACACTCCCAGTAAACGGTCAGTTACCACTCACAAACGGCCTCTTCCTGTCAATCACCTTGCAAATGCCTGTGCGATCTGATTTTTCGGCACCATCCCGTCGCTGACCGGCGATGCCTTTTGTTGAGTCCGACATGCGCACGCATTGCAGTGCATGCGCAGTTAGGACCTGATCACCCACTGTGCAAAAACGCACAGCAGCGATCAGATCTGAATCACCCCCTTTATCTCCTGTCCATTTGGTACAGTAGCATCAGTAACCCAGACTACTGTACGCTCTGACAATCTGATTTCTCTTAAGTGGCATTATTACATCTATAGATGCTCAAAGTGGGCTTCCCAGGCATGGCACAGTCAGATGCATGCGTGTACACAAGGGGAAGGGCTGGTAGTACTATCATTAGCATATAGGCCCACATTCCGAGTTGTTCGCTTGGTAAAAATCTTCGCATCGCAGCGATTTTCCGCTTAATGCGCATGCGCAATGTCCGCACTGCAACTGCGCCAAGTAAATTTGCTATGCACTTAGGAATTATACTCACGGCTTTTTCATCGGTCTGGCGATCGTAATGTGATTGACAGGAAATGGGTGTTACTGGGCAGAAACAGGCCGTTTTATGGGCGTGAGGGAAAAAACGCTACCGTTTCCGGAAAAAACGCAGGAGTGGCCGGAGAAACGGAGGAGTGTCTGGGCGAACGCTGGGAGTGTTTGTGACGTCAAACCAGGAATGACAAGCACTGAAATGATCGCAGATGCCGAGTAAGTCTGAAGCTACTCAGAAACTGCTACGAGGTGTGTAATCGCAATATTGCGAATACATCGTTCGCAATTTTAAGATGCTAAGATTCACTCCCAGTAGGCGGCGGCTTAGCGTGAGCAACTCTGCTAAAAATAAGAATTTACGTACCGATAATTCTATTTCTCGTAGTCCGTAGTGGATGCTGGGGACTCCGTAAGGACCATGGGGAATAGCGGCTCCGCAGGAGACTGGGCACAAAAGTAAAGCTTTAGAACTACCTGGTGTGCACTGGCTCCTCCCCCTATGACCCTCCTCCAAGCCTCAGTTAGGATACTGCGCCCGGACGAGCGTACACAATAAGGAAGGATTTTGAATCCCGGGTAAGACTCATACCAGCCACACCAATCACACCATATAACTTGTGATCTAAACCCAGTTAACAGCATGATAACAGAGGAGCCTCTAGAAAAGATGGCTCACTACAGCAATAACCCGATTTTTTGGTAACAATAACTATGTACCAGTATTGCAGACAATCCGCACTTGGGATGGGCGCCCAGCATCCACTACGGACTACGAGAAATAGAATTATCGGTAAGTAAATTCTTATTTTCTCTGACGTCCTAGTGGATGCTGGGGACTCCGTAAGGACCATGGGGATTATACCAAAGCTCCCAAACGGGCGGGAGAGTGCGGATGACTCTGCAGCACCAAATGAGAGAACTCCAGGTCCTCCTCAGCCAGGGTATCAAATTTGTAGAATTTTACAAACGTATTTGCTCCTGACCAAGTAGCTGCTCGGCAAAGTTGTAAAGCCGAGATCCCTCGGGCAGCCGCCCAAGATGAGCCCACCTTCCTTGTGGAATGGGCTTTTACAGATTTTGGCTGTGGCAGGCCTGCCACAGAATGTGCAAGCTGAATTGTACTACAAATCCAACGAGCAATAGCCTGCTTAGAAGCAGGAGCACCCAGCTTGTTGGGTGCATACAGAATAAACAACGAGTCAGATTTTCTGACTCCAGCCGTCCTGGAAACCTATATTTCCAGGGCTCTGACAACGTCTAGCAACTTGGAGTCCTCCAAGTCCCTAGTAGCCGCAGGCACCACAATAGGTTGATTCAGGTGAAACGCTGAAAACCACCTTAGGGAGAAACTGAGGACAAGTCCTCAATTCCGCCCTGTCCGAATGGAAAATCAGATGAGGGCTTTTACAGGATAAAGCCTCCAATTCTGACACGCACCTGGCCCAGGCCAGGGCCAACAGCATGACCACTTTCCATGTGAGATATTTTAACTCCACATATTTAAGTGGTTCAAACCAATGTGACTTTTGGAACCCAAAAACTACATTTAGATCCCAAGGTGCCACTGGAGGCACAAAAGGAGGCTGTATATACAGTACCCCTTTCACAAACGTCTGAACTTCAGGGACTGAAGCTAGTTCTTTTTGGAAGAAAATTGACAGGGCCGAAATTTGAACCTTAATGGACCCCCATTTCAGGCCCATAGACACTCCTGTTTGCAGGAAATGTAGGAATCGACCTAGTTGAAAATTCCTCCGTCGGGGCTTACTGGCCTCGCACCATGCAACATATTTTCGCCAAATGCGGTGATAATGTTTTGCGGTTATATCTTTCCTGGCTTTGATCAGGATAGGAATGACTTCATCCGGAATGCCTTTCTCCTTCAGGATCCGGCGTTCAACCGCCATGCCGTCAAACGCAGCCGCGGTAAGTCTTGGAACAGACAGGGTCCTTGCTGGAGCAGGCCCCTTCTTAGAGGTAGAGGCCACGGATCCTCCGTGAGCATCTCTTGAAGTTCCGGTTACCAAGTCCTTCTTGGCCAATCCGGAGCCACGAATATAGTGCTTACTCCTCTCCATCTTATAATTCTCAGTACCTTGGGTATGAGAGGCAGAGGAGGGAACACATACACTGACTGGTACACCCACTGTGTTACCAGAGCGTCTACAGCTATTGCCTGAGGGTCCCTTGACCTGGCGCAATACTTGTCGAGTTTTATAAACATGTGGAAGACTTCTGGGTGAAGTCCCCACTCTCCCGGGTGGAGGTCGTGTCTGCTGAGGAAGTCTGCTTCCCAGTTGTCCACTCCCGGAATGAATACTGCTGACAGTGCTATCACATGATTTTCCGCCCAGCGAAGAATCCTTGCAGCTTCTGCCATTGCCCTCCTGCTTCTTGTGTCACCCTGTCTGTTTACGTGGATGACTGCCGTGATGTTGTCCGAATGGATCAACTCCGGGTGACCTTGAAGCAGAGGTCTTGCTGAGCTTAGAGCATTGTAAATGGCCCTCAGCTTCAGGATATTTATGTGAAGTGATGTCTCCAGGCTTGACCATAAGCTCTGGAAATTCCTTCCCTGTGTGACTGCTCCCCAGCCTCGCAGGCTGGCATCCGTGGTCACCAGGACCCAGTCCTGAATGTGCGGCCCTCTAGAAGATGAGCACTCTGCAACCACCACAGGAGAGACACCCTTGTGCTTGGTGACAGGGTTATCCGCTGATGCATCTGAAGATGCGACCCGGACCATTTGTCCAGCAGGTCCCACTGGAAAGTTCTTGCGTGGAATCTGCCGAATGGGATTGCTTCGTAGGAAGCCACCATTTTCCCCAGAACCATTTCATTGATGTACTGAGACTTGGCTCGGTTATAGGAGGTTCCCGACTAGCTCGGATAACTCCCTGACTTTCTCCTCCGGGAGAAACACCTTTTTCTGGACTGTGTCCAGGATCATCCCTAGGAACAGAAGACGAGTCGTCGGAATCAGCTGCGATTTTGGAATATTGAGCATCCAATCGTGCTGCCGCAACACTACCTGAGATAGTGCTACACCGACCTCCAACTGTTCCCTGGATCTTACCCTTATCAGGGAATCGTCCAAGTAAGGGATAACTAAAATTCCCTTCCTTTGAAGGAGTATCATCATTTCGGCCATTACCTTGGTAAAGACCCGGGGTGCCGTGGACCATCCATACGGCAGCGTCTGAAACTGATAGTGACAGTTCTGTACCATAAACCTGAGGTACCCTTGGTGAGAAGGGTAAATTGGGACATGAAGGTAAGCATCCTTGATGTCCCGAGACATCATGTAGTCCCCTTCTTCCAGGTTCGCAATCACTGCTCTAAATGACTCAATCTTGAATTTGAACCTCCGTATGTAAGTGTTCAAGATTTTAGATTTAGAATCGGTCTCACCGGCTTCGGTACCACAACAGTGTGGAATAATACCCCGTTCCCTGTTGCAGGAGGGGTACCTTGATTATCACCTGCTGGGAATACAGCTTGTGAATGGCTTCCAAAACTGCCTCCCTGTCGGAAGGAGACATCGGTAAAGCCGACTTTAGGAAACGGCGAGGGGGAGACGTCTCGAATTCCAATTTGTACCCCTGAGATATCACCTGAAGGATCCAGGGGTCTACTTGCGAGTGAGCCCACTGCGCGCTGAAATTCATTGAGACGGGCCCCCACCGTGCCTGATTCTGCTTGTAAAGCCCCAGCGTCATACTGAGGGCTTGGCAGAGGCGGGAGAGGACTTCTGTTCCTGGGAACTGGCTGATTTCTGCAGCCTTTTTCCTCTCCCTCTGTCACGGGGCAGAAATGAGGAACCTTTTGCCCGCTTGCCCACGAAAAGACTGCGCCTGATAATACGGCGTCTTCTTATGTTGAGAGGCGACCTGGGGTACAAACGTGGATTTCCCAGCTGTTGCCGTGGCCACCAGGTCTGAAAGACCGACCCCAAATAACTCCTCCCCTTAATAAGGCAATACTTCCAAATGCCGTTTGGAATCCGCATCACCTGACCACTGTCGTGTCCATAACCCTCTACTGGCAGAAATGGACAACGCACTTAGACTTGATGCCAGTCGGCAAATATTCTGCTGTGCATCACGCATATATAGAAATGCATCTTTTAAATGCTCTATAGGCAATAATATACTGTCCCTATCTAGGGTATCAATATTTTCAGTCAGGGAATCCGACCACGCCAACCCAGCACTGCACATCCAGGCTGAGGCGATTGCTGGTCGCAGTATAACACCAGTATGTGTGTAAATACATTTTAGGATACCCTCCTGCTTTCCTACAGCAGGATCCTTAAGGGCGGCCATCTCAGGAGAGGGAGGAGCCCTTGTTCTTACAAGCGTGTGAGCGCTTTATCCACCCTAGGGGGTGTTTCCCAACGCACCCTAACCTCTGGCGGGAAAGGATATAATGCCAATAACATTTTAGAAATTATCAGTTGTTATCGGGGGAAACCCACGCATCATCACACACCTCATTTAATTTCTCAGATTCAGGAAAACTACAGGTAGTTTTTCCTCACCGAACATAATACCCCTTTTTGGTGGTACTCGTATTATCAGAAATGTGTAAAACATTTTTCATTGCCTCAATCATGTAACGTGTGGCCCTACTGGAAGTCACATTTGTCTCTTCACCGTCGACACTGGAGTCAGTATCCGTGTCGGCGTCTATATCTGCCATCTGAGGTAACGGGCGCTTTAGAGCCCCTGACGGCCTATGAGACGTCTGGACAGGCACAAGCTGAGTAGCCGGCTGACTCATGTCAACCACTGTCTTTTATACAGAGCTGACACTGTCACGTAATTCCTTCCAACAGTTCATCCACTCAGGTGTCGACCCCCTAGGGGGTGACATCACTATTACAGGCAATCTGCTCCGTCTCCACATCATTTTTCTCCTCATACATGTCGACACAACGTACCGACACACAGCACACACACAGGGAATGCTCTGATAGAGGACAGGACCCCACTAGCCCTTTGGGGAGACAGAGGGAGAGTTTGCCAGCACACACCAGAGCGCTATATATATACAGGGATAACCTTATATAAGTGTTTTTCCCCTTATAGCTGCTGTATTTTTAATACTGCGCGTAATTAGTGCCCCCCTCTCTTTTTTAACCCTTTCTGTAGTGTAGTGACTGCAGGGGAGAGCCAGGGAGCTTCCCTCCAACGGAGCTGTGAGGGAAAATGGCGCCAGTGTGCTGAGGAGATAGGCTCCGCCCCCTTCTCGGCGGCCTTATCTCCCGTTTTTCTGTGTATTCTGGCAGGGGTTAAATTCATCCATATAGCCCAGGAGCTATATGTGATGCATTTTTTTTGCCATCCAAGGTGTTTTTATTGCGTCTCAGGGCGCCCCCCCCCAGCGCCCTGCACCCTCAGTGACCAGAGTGTGAAGTGTGCTGAGAGCAATGGCGCACAGCTGCAGTGCTGTGCGCTACCTTGTTGAAGACAGGACGTCTTCTGCCGCCGATTTTCCGGACCTCTTCTGTCTTCTGGCTCTGTAAGGGGGCCGGCGGCGCGGCTCTGGGACCTATCCATGGCTGGGCCTGTGATCGTCCCTCTGGAGCTAATGTCCAGTAGCCTAAGAAGCCCAATCCACTCTGCACGCAGGTGAGTTCGCTTCTTCTCCCCTTAGTCCCTCGATGCAGTGAGCCTGTTGCCAGCAGGTCTCACTGAACATAAAAAACCTAAAACTAAACTTTTCACTAAGCAGCTCAGGAGAGCCACCTAGTGTGTACCCTTCTCGTTCGGGCACAGAGATCTAACTGAGGCTTGGAGGAGGGTCATAGGGGGAGGAGCCAGTGCACACCAGGTAGTTCTAAAGCTTTACTTTTGTGCCCAGTCTCATGCGGAGCCGCTATCCCCCATGGTCCTTACGGAGTCCCCAGCATCCACTAGGACGTCAGAGAAATCGCCTTGCGAGCGAACAACTCGGAATGACCTCCATAGTCTCAGTATGACTACAGCAAAAGATGCTTACGTGGTTACAGCAGCCTACAACTCTGCGTTGGGCTCACTGACTATTGCAAAACGATATTGTACTCCTTCACTCTATTAGGTGTAAAGTTGTAGTGTACGTGATAAAATATAATGACTGATGCAGAACTTTTTTGTGCTCGTGTCATTAGCGTCATTAATAACCCGGGAGTAGAAATAAAAAGGCAGCATTGTTATCATGACTAGTATGTTTGTGAAATCCTCTGAGGCAGTGAATTGGTTCCAGTTTATGAAACGCTTGCACAAGAGCTTCTATTATTTTTGTTTAAATGTGTTCCCCTGTACTTGGTACTGTAGGTGAGTACATTACATACTTGCCGACTTCTGGGCTGCTCTCTCCGGGAGAGAGCAGCCGGTCGGCTCATCAGGGCAGGCGGGAAGTGAGGTGACGTCCAGAGGGGGGCGGACCAGAGGCGGAATGGGGGCGTGGCTGATTGATCGCGTCATGTAAGCCACGCCCCACGCTGTGTAATGCCGCTATTCTCGGCATTATACAGCAGGGGGCGTGGCTATGATGACGCGATTCAACAAGAATCGCGTCATCGCCCTGCTCGGACCGCCCACTTTACTCGCTAAGTGGGGGGCCGGGCAGGGGGTGACCGCTGAAATCGGGAGACTTGTTTGCCCTTCCGGGGGGCCGGGAGGGTCACCCGATTTTCGGGAGCCTCCCGCCCATTCTGGGAGGGTAGGCAAGTATGGTACATTATTTAACTGTTTGATGCATATACACAGTCGAGTAACATTATTATGAAGTCCAGCTAATAGCCAGAGTAACCGCTTCGGAGCCCCATACGCAGCAAGGTTAGCTGAACTGTCATTTTAGACACACATCTGGTAGCCTCCAGGTTCATTTTGACAGTGAGCTGCTCCACTGTAGCGTGTCGGTCATCCCTCATGCACCTTCGTAGCCGACGTTCACCTCTCACATCAATGGCACGTGGTGCTCCGCCGTTTCCTTGTCAGTTATTCACAATGGTGCCATTTGTCCAGTCACGATACACCGTCACCACAGCAGCACGCGAACAGGTCGCAAACTGCGCTGTTTCAGAAATACTGCCTCCCTTGCCCAAATGCTGATAATCATCCCTTTTTACAACTCTGATAAATCGCCCCTTTTACCCATGACAGCAATGAGTGATATGTGTGCAGACGACCTATCGCACACCTTATATACCCACCAAGCCATCGCACAACAGGTGACGTACTTCAAGGGCTACGTGTGCTGCTGACGTCAAGTGTAAGAGGTGGTCATAATGATGTGACTCAACCGTGTATGTCAGTCTAGGAGTTGCAAGTACAGTATGTGGAGCCTGGATGCTGGATGGGAGCTGAAATCATTTGATCATCGTATAAATGAATACATCATGCATTTTTGATAGGTACAGCTGTACTCACTGTTAGATGTACACCGGTAATGGATTGGAACTAGAACAGAGACCAGTCGGTTAGTGTATGCTGCACACGGCTAGTGGTGCAGGGATGCTGGAACAGCTTTATAGCAGGTATTAACCAGCTCTCTCGTGGGAGCTAAGAAGGAGACTTCTGTCTCTCATGGAGTCACTCTATACAGTATAGACAAGATGGACCCTGCACATGCTAAAAAAAAGATCTCGGCAGACATCTTGGCATAGAGCATGAAGCATCCCTGGAGAACAGGAAGACTGGAGTAATATAGACAGTAATATATTTACCAATGTGGCAATATCCACATGCATCTTCTAGGTGCACAAACTTGAGCAGATTAAGGGCCTAATTCAGCATGGATCGTTAATTTGAGAAATTTAAGTTGTATGCGAGTAGAAAAAAAGCCCCGTGCAAGTTTGTGAATGCATCGCAGACCGCTATCCACTCGCAGATGCATACGCAATTCCCAGGAACATCGAACATTCTTTGCCATCTGAGCCAATGTGAGTAGGTCTTAGGCTGCCACTAATCTGCGACTGAGACGGGCTGCAAGTTTTACTGCGCTGGCGTCAGAGACCCTCCCCTAAAACGCCTGGCACTCCTGCGTTTCTTCTGACACACCTAGAAAACGGCAGGTTTCCGCCCAGAAATACCGGCTTCCTGTCAGTCAACAGCGGCTATATTGTGTTTACGATCTGTATGCATTTTCTGTTGCTATTAACCCATGCGCGTGCGCAGTGCGAACGCTATGCACGTGCAGTCATTTGATAATCGCTCCATTTCAGAATTCTCTAATTAACGAACCATGCTGAATTTGGCCCTAAGTACTGTAATTAATCAGCCTGTCACATACATTAGTCAACCAGACAGATGAATATAATGTGCATCTGTTATACCCCTTTCAGACCGCTTAAACCGAGTCGCACCCAGGATTTTTGCATGGGTCTTTCCCGGGTACAATTCAGCATGACCCCTTGCAGACATACAACAAGCCACTTGATCCCGCATAAAAACTATGAGATTTATAACTATATGCAGGGCCGGATTAACAATGGGGCTGATGGAGCTGCAGCTCCAGGCCCACCAGCAAAATAGACCCACAGCAACTTCATACTGCTGTAAACAGGAATAACAATTTCCTGCTACAACAGCCTGCCAGTTACACTGTAGTCTGGTGGTCACAGCTGCAGAGCACCGCGCCAGCACCTCTACTTACTACCAGGCAATGCAGGGCACTGGGATGATCCAGCGGCTCTAGGACCAGCAGCACTGCTCAGATGCTGCAGGCACCGCCGCAGTGTAGAGATGAGTGGGAGGGGACCAGAGCCAACCCTATTATTATACACCGCGTACGCGGCTGATAAGGCAGAGAAGGGCGCCGGGCAGACTGTTCCACGCCCCAGACTGTCTAGAAACCCGTGCTGCATCACCAGCTCTGGCGGCGGCTCCTGTGGTGCTCCTTTCTCAGCCGCGGCTTCCTCGAAATGTCGGGCGGGCCGGCCGCGGCTGTGCTGTAATTGGCGGTCGCGGAATGTCGGGCCTCCCGTGTTACTGTCACTGTGTCCGGTGCTGATAGGTCAGACACCCCGGAGCCCCCTATTCCTGCGTTCCCGGAGCTGCCAGTGGCAGGTAATATACTGAATATCTACATTATGTAGCAGCTGCACAAGTGAAAGTGCCTCCTGCAATCTCCCCTCCTCCCCCTGTCACCAGGCTAACCCCCCATCCCCCTGTCACCAGGCTAACCCCCCATCCCCCTCTCACCAGGCTAACCCCCCCGTCCTCCTCCCCCTATCACAAGGCTAATACCCCCCACCTCCCCCTGTCACCAGGATAACCCCTCCTCTTCCCCCTGTCACAAGGCTAACCCCCCCTCTCACCAGGCTAATCCCCCGTCCTCCTCCCCCTATCACAAGGCTAATCCCCCCACCTCCCCCTGTCACCAGGCTAACCCCTCTTCCCTCTGTCACCAGGACAACCCCCCTCCTCCCCCTGTCACCAGGCTACCCCCCCCCCTCACCAGGCTATTCCCCCCCGCCCTCCTCTTCCTATCACAAGGCTAACCTTCCCCCTGTCACCAGGATAACCCCCCCTCCTCTCCCTGTCACTTGGCTAACCACCCCCCTCTCACCAGGCTACCTACCACTCCTCCCCCTGTCACCAGACTACCCCCCCCCCACCTCTTACCAGGCTAACCCGCTCTCCTCCCACTGTCACCAGGCTAACCCCTCCCCCCTACCAGGCTATTCACCCCCCTCACTAGGCTAACTCCCACTCCTCCCCGTCACCAGACTTACCCCCCCTTCTCCCCCTGTCACCAGGTTAACCCCCCATCCTCCCCCTGTCACCAGACAAACCCCCCCTCTTACCAGGCTAATCCCCTGTCCCCAGGCTAACCCCCACTTCTCTCCCTGTACTAACCCCACCACCACCACCACCAGGCTAACCGCCTCCGCCGCCTTTCTCCAGGCTAATCCCCCCTGTCACCAGACTAATCCCCCTCTCCCACTGTCACCAGGCTAACCCCCCTCCTCCCCCTGTCACCAGACAAACCCCGCCTCCTACCAGGCTAATATCCCCCTCCTCCCCCTGTCCCCAGGCTAACCCCCACTCCTCTCCCTGTCACCAAACTAATCCCCTCACCACCACCACCAGGCGAACCGACTCCGCCGCCTGTCTCCAGGCTAATCCCCCCTGTCACCAGACTAACCCCACTCCTCCCCCTGTCACCAAACTAACCCCCACCCTCACTAGGCTAGCCGTCCTCCACCGCCTGTCATCAGGCTAATCCCCCTCCTCCCCCTGTCTCCAGGCTAACCCCCCCGACCTCTCACAGACTAATCCCCCCTCCTCCCTCTGTCACCAAACTAACCGGCCGCCTACACCTGTCACCAGGCTAATCCCCGCTCTCACCAGGCTAATTTCCCCTCCTCCCCCTGTCACCAGGCTAATCCCCATCCTCCCCATCACCAGGCTAGTCCCTCTCCCCCTCCCTGTCACCAGACTAACACCACTCCTCCCCCTGTCACCAGGCATTGGTGGTGTGAAAGGGGTATAAGTAAAATAATTATTGTAATATAATAATTTAAGCACTGAAATTTTCTGTTTCAAACACACATACGTACATACATGTGTGTGTTTGTGTGTGTGTATCCAGCACAGGTCACTCCCCCATATCAGTAGCCACACCCCCACCATGCTGGTCACACCCCTTTTATAGGCCTTTTATAAATTACAGCTCCAGGCCCATGAGGACCTTAATCTGGCACTGACTATATGAAGCTACCATAAAAAAATAACCAGCACCATAATGGAGCAGATCCATGCCGTATGCAGCCACACATCCAGTCCCTTCCAGCCACACACTACATAGATCTGGCCAGTCGTAAAGCTGATGACCCCTTCACAAAGTACAAGGTAAGCTTCAAATATTTAAAACACCCGAGCTTGGAATTCTCTAGCTTTTAATGCATGGGCAGATAGCATAATAAATAGTGTCTGACTGCAATGTCATAGGCAATGGGTTTGAATCACATACACATCAGTATCCTGAAAAGTAATAAAGGACAGTGCGACTGAACAACGCGGAGTTATCTAGTCAAGTCCATGAACGCTGTATAGGTATTAGCGACAAGATGGGTGGGAGTAGGAGACAGGAGTTGTCGGGAGATGCTGGGCTTCAAAAAGGGGGGAAGCTACAAGTGAAAGTAATTAGATAATTCATAACTGACAAGTACTGCCAACAGCGCCCCCTACCCTGCAGCGCTACTCCTCACACACCTAGTTATGGCCCTGCAATTGCTATTTGATAAACCTCTCTTAAGAGCAGCGATAATAGGGATTCATTTCTCTTTTGTTCTAGAACATTGTTAGCACAGCCAGGCAACTGAATTTAGTAACCTGTCTGGTTTGATAATTATTAGTACTGTACCTGTTAATTAAACAGTGTCTCCACTATAACATTTATTTGCTTAAATATTGCAATTATATTCGCCAGAGCTAAATTACCACTTATGTCTTTGTAGTATGAATGTGGGTTGAACACACCTACGATAACCTGTTTTATATACTAATATGACAAATTACCAATCAGTAAACCTCTCTGAGAACAGTGATATAGGGAAAAATGTTCTCTGGTGTTCCAGAGGATTGATGGCATAGTCAGATAACTGAATTGTATAACCTGTCTGGTCAGATAAATATTACTATCTGCTGATTGATTTCCGCCTGAACCTAACCCCATCTTGAATTCTCATCTTATATCAGTCTTTGGGGGATATCCTATTCGGAGATACAGCGACCCGTCCAGTCAGTGCCACCGCCCGCAGCAGCAGCAGCCGGGGACGGCAGGGAGGGCGAACCGGTAGCGGAGCCAGATGGGTCAGATCTCTGCATTTAAGGTCATCCAACTACGAGGATAAGAACTTTCCACCTCGGAGAAGGTAAAGAAGAACCAAGCGACTTAAGACACCTCTACATGCGGGACATACCACGACTCCTTGTGAGTACGGTATGCATTGAGTCTCCCTACATCCAGCACTTCCGCTTTGTATAAGAACTAAAAGAGACTATAATTTAGTCATAGACTTATCCATTGGGAACCTATCATTTATTGCATTACTGTTTATTGTTGTTGGATGAGCGCAGAAGGGATCCCTTATTTTCTTGTGCATTGTGTTCCAGGGTGATTGAGTGATCATCTGTTGGTATCCCTACTGCAGCTCTCTGAGGCGCAGCAGTCCTCTACCTCCCCTTTTTTGGATATCCTATTAGCCCCGGTAAAACATTGGG